>NC_056739.1:912487602-912677602 GCF_019279795.1 Protopterus annectens | reverse complement strand
TCATGAATGGTGTGATCTGATAAAAGGTATAAACATCATAGTAGAAAACTGACATAACTGCATGATTATCTTCGTACTCAATATTGCAGTACTAATTCGTAGGTCTTCCCAATTTCCAGTTTTTGCATCATCCCTAGCCAACAGAAGTTAGATGACCAGTGTCTGGAATTGTGAATATAAGAAGTGCATCCATCTATACAATAATATGTCTGCTCCTTCTGGCCTCAACCTATGGGTTATTGGATCCACTTCTGATCCAACACTGGTCGATTCCTTCAGACTTCGAAGTTGCCAGGCTCATCCTTTCTTACTCACAGTTCCCTACTCCTCACCCTACTTCTCAGATGCAATTTGTCGCCATTCCTGACAGCTCGATCTGGCTCTATTTAGGCGTATCTTTGCTTGTTTGTGGTTTTGAATCCCTTATCCCTATCTTAGCATAGATAATGTTGTGTGTGTTAGGTAGGCAGGTTGCTGTATTTTAAGTATTTCGTCCTGTAGTTAGGTTTCCTGCCTTTTGGGATTTTTCTTGCTGTAGTGTGTTCAGCTTAGTGTTTTATCAGTGTAGGTAGTTATAGAAGCTTGTATCTTTTGTGTAGTGGGCACTGTTTTGGTTATTGCCTTTTGTTAGTATTGTAGTACTATGGATAAGGGTTTTGAGAATTGCATTGACTGCAGGCACAAGCTGCCATTGCAGGATGCTCATGATCGCTGTGTTTATTGCCTGGGAGCATCATATCTGGATTTGGCATGCTCCATTTGTGAGTAGTTTGGATCCAGAGTGATCAGTGATTGTCAGGCCAAGTTGGTCCTCAAGAATCTTCTTCCCTCCAGCTCTTCATTGTAGTCTTCTGCTTCTCCCTCAGCTCTGAAGGCCGGGTCCGAGAAGCAGCATTCATGGGACTCCAAATTTTCAAGGGAGATTTAAAAAGGTCCTCTTCTTCTTTTAGTCCCGGTCCTTCTTCCTTAGGCTCCCTGGACTCGACGATCTCAAGACTTTCTGGTCTCCCAGCTACCCCGGAGCCAACATTGGCTCCAACTCCTTGGAGTCAATTTCTCTCAGTGCCGACCAACAGTAAGGCTCCATCTCTGGCTCTAACCTTCCTAAAACTTTTCTACTTAAAGGGACTCTTTAAGGTAGGACAGCTTTCCACTTTTCTCTGACAACTCCAATGATAGATGCAGAGGAGTAATCATCTTCACTGCCCTGGTTCTGGGTCTCCCTAGCTTGGATCTGACAGATGGGTTTGACTACTCCAAATGGCCTTCCAAGCCACTGTTGGTGGTTTCATCCATCCAATTAACGAGGTTGTTGAACAACATTATAGCTTCCGACTTGGAGGAGCCGATGAGATCATTTTTGCAGACTCTGATGCAATTAGGCCTTGATCCCTTCTGGTCTGGGTCTTGTTCACAGACCTTCAGCTCTATCTGGCTTCCTCCCGCCGCCTGTTTGAATGGGAGGTCTTCAGGCCAAGCTACTTTCCCACCCTCACTGTCAGATCTGAACGATTGGCTGTCCTCTGCTCATACTTATTCCTTGGTTGAATAGACTGTACTGTGGAGGTACTCTGGACCTCATGAGCTGCAGTGTTAAAGCAGGAGTTTTCTGGGTCGGTGTCAACAGTCCCTGCTTCGGGTTCATCTCTCCCGCCTGGAGCTTCGGCTTTTGACAACTTGGCTCTGATCTCGACGTTAGGGCTAGGTAGAGCTCTCTCAGGCACTAGTCTCCATTACCTTCTGGTACTTGGACCCTTGATTCCAGGAGGCCAGCTTCCTCCTTTGCCTTAGATCAGGGGTATCCAACCTTTTGGCTTGCTGGGGCCGCATTGAGTGAACAGAAATTGTCTTGGGGCCGCATATAAAATATATCATATAGTTAACTCTTTCGCTACCACGGGAGACCAAAATCGACCTCTTGGCTGTACTGTAGGTGCATTCGAACAATTAATAAATGTAATAAATGCCTAATATTTGCCTTAAAATTCTAATTCTCATTCTGATTTTAATTCTCTAATCTAACAGTTAACGCTAACATCTTAGTTAATATATAGATTTTTTTTTTTTTTTTTTTTTTTTTACAAATGAACAGATATTCACTACAGCACTAGCATTTCTCACTGGGAAAACCACTCCAGCAGTCCATCTACATACAATATCAACATTAGCAGTCCTACAATACTATAATCCACAAAAATAAGTCAACAAATTTGCAATAAAGTAAAGAATTCACATTACTGACTTAATAAAACAATTCTGAATAAGCTACAAGAGGGTCTCACCCAAACAAATGACTGGTGCCAGAAACATGGCCTCAAGCTAAATGCCAAAAAATGCACAATCATCCCCTTTGAGTGATGTCCCCACAAATTATCACATTAATAACAATGTTGTAAGCACGCAATCAGTCGTGAGGTGCTTGGGCAACCAGGCCTTAGATGTTTTAGAAAGGATGTTCTTCTTTCAGGAGATGGGTTGGGTTTCCCTGGCAGTGTTCCATACCCTTTCTCATCTGGGCCTATGACCATTAATCAGTCTGATGCTGGACAGCCTGTGTCGGTGGGTCTCCATCCTTCTCCCTTAGTGGAGCTTCCAGCCTTTCCCCCTCTCCCCAGGCATCAGTGGAGGAGTATGTTTCAGGGAAGGAGGAGAGAGTTGTACGAGGAAACATCTCGACTCTTCGGAGGAATCTCTCATGGAGGATACTGACTTTAAAGAAGAAGTAGGGTCCCCTAAGTCTCCATGGGATGACACCTCATTTGGTGATGTTGGAAATGCTTCACCAATGTGGAGACTCGACCACTGAAGCCCCCTGTCCAGAAGAATCAGTATTTTTGGAGGCCTTCGGCATGGGCCCGTAAACACCTTGGATGGTTCCTCCTTTGGATGTGTTCGTAGACCTGTTGCCCTGGAGGGCATGGAGGGAACCAGACACAGTGGAGCCCATCCCCAAGATGCTCAGTAGGGTGCTTGCACCTCCCAAAGACTGGCCACATTGTAGTGAGGGTACAGTCATCTGTGCTATTGTCCTGACAGCTGCTATAAAGAAGAAAATGCGTAGAGATAGAGCTCTTTAATCCACCCTCCAAATAGGGAGTCTCGAGCTTTGGATAATTTAGGGAAGCACTCCTATGCCTCAGCTACTTTTGCCTTGAGTGCACTTGATCTACTTAATCACACTTGACCAGACTCCCAACATGACCTGATGTTTGAAGTGTCAAGGAATGTTAAGAAGCAGCAGTCTCTGGAGACTTGCAAGATGCTGGAGACTCAGTTTTCTACCCTGCTGTTTGTCACCAATATTTCCATTAGGCTCATTTCTAATGCAGCCAATGGAGTATCTTGAGTGTCTGGCTATAGCATTGCCATGCAACACCATGCTTTGATGCGATTATGCAACTTTATGGATTGCTTCAAGGCATCCTTCATTAATACTCCATTTGATTCCTCCTTTCTGAGTATGAAAGTTAAAGATACTCTAACAAGGAGCGAGCAAGATGGGAGGACACTTTCCACCATAGGAGTATGCTTTGCCACCCTTCAATAAACCTTTTAGAGGATTCAGAACAGGGGTAAATGCCTCTTTTTCAGAAAGTTGCATGATTCTTCTCAGGATGCTGCTTTAGAGGATTACTCCCGAGGAAGTGGGGATCATAATGGATGCAGGGATGGTCCACCGAATCAGTTTCCACAGGGCTTACTCCATTGCACCCTTTCAGTAACCCTACTCTGGAGGTAGTCTGAGGTCGCTTGGCTCCTCAGCCAGAAGCTTGCGTGGCCATCACCTCGAATGCATGGATGATAAGTCATTTCCAGAGACAAAAAAAAGAAACGCCATAATACCAGCTTCGCTACACAGATCATAAAGTTTCAAAAATTTATTCTGGTACTTTGGTTTTTCGCCCTCTTGGAATGAGTCACACATTAGAACTTGATCCAATTTATACACCCAGTGCTCCCATTAAACAACTAATCAGTTATTTAGTGCAACAGCCTCATTATCAACAACACTATCAAACAAATTGTTATTTAAACAAAAAGGTTAAAAATTTATTGAAACATCCTTTTTATATTCATTAAATAACACAATAATTCACCATGTAATAAATACATTCCTGTAAGGTTAAATTGACATCCAGATTCGTTCCTTTAGGATTTCATGTCCTATAATTTATAATCATTCTATATTATAATCTGTTTAACTGTTATTTAAAACTACCCTCTCTACTCAAATGTGGTCGGGCTAATACACTAAAGAACAAGTCATTCCCCCATGTGCAGATAAAAAATTACTTGCTTACAGGGCTATTGATGGTCTTCCTCCTAATATCCCCCAGATGTTCCATTATTCTAACCTTCACCTTCCTTTTAGTTTGTCCAACTTTAAAATGGTATGTTGGACAACCACATCTAACAATGTAAACAACCCCTAAAGAATTACAATCAAAAGGCTCCCTTGCTCTGTAGTCCTGTCCATTAATGTTGTGGCCATTTAGATTCCTAAGCTTGCTACATACAGAACAGCTTCTGCAAGCACGTGTCCCCACTACTATCATCACATCCCCACTTAGCAATTATTTCAGATTGCTGTAGCTTCCATATGAGAAAGTGATATGTTTAGGAAATAAGTGTCCTATTGTAACATCATAACATGCCATATGCCAAGATTCCCTGACTATTTTTTTCTAAAATGGCAGAAAAGGGGAACATTTCATTACAAAAACATGTTATCTTCTCTATTTTTATATTTCACACCCCTCTCATAGGTTCCACAGTATTTACCAAACCCCTTATTCTGTCTCAAAATTCTGTTCTTGGCTTCCAGTAATGTTGATTCAGAATAACCTCGTGCAAACAATCTATTCTGAACCTCATTCAAATAATTGTCCTTCAATTTAATATCTGATGTATTTTGATAAATTCTCTTAAACTTCCCATAAGGTAATGATTTAATTAAGTAGCGGCCTACATGCTGTATGCATGAAGAAAATTGTTGACAGAAGTGGGTTTCCCATGAGGCCCAAACTGAACCCTGTTTCCACCACCAACATAAAATTCCACATCTAAAAATGCTATATCCTCAGAGTTTAGTTGACAAGTAAATTTCAAACCATGTGGGTTGTCATAAATTTTTGTCACAAATTCTAAAAATCCCTCCTTTCCACCTCTACACACACAAATCAGTAAACCTTTTTATAACCCACCACAGTCTTTGAAAAATACACAATAGGATACATGAATTGCCTCTCAAATTCACCCATATAAATGATGGCATATGTTGGGGCATAAGATGCCTCCATCGCTGTTCCCCTCTTCTGCAAAAAAAATTCTTTTGTCCCATCTAAACTAGTTATGGCTGAGACACATTTCCAGAATGGTCAACGAATAAGAGGTCTGAGGACCTTCACCCATCACCTTACCCATTGCTTCCAATCCCAACTTAATTTCAATGTTAGTGTGCAATGCACTAACATCTGCTCTGGCCCAAAAATAATCATCTTGCCATTCCACCATTTTCAAACAATTACACAATTCTACTGTATGTTTCACATGAGAAGAAACCCTAGAAAGTTATTTTTTTTAAACTGAAAATCTAGAAATATCTCCACATTTTCCAAATATGAGCATATTCCTGATATTATACGTCTCCCTGGAGGATTGGACAAACTGTTAAGGACTTTTGGGATAGCATAGAATTTGGTGTCCCTGGGTTCCTTAACAATTAACTTCTCAACATCTTTACCCCCCCCCCCCAGGAATCCCAGCCATTCCCCTCTTTCCAGCAGTTCATATAATTCCAAGTTAAACTTTTTAAGCGGGTTGTTGGTGAGTTCAACATAATTTTCAGCTTCACAAATTAACTTATTAGCTATCCCATTATATTGTTCTCTACTCATAACAACCCAATTACCACCCTTGTCAACTTCCTTAAAAACATGCTCGTCTAAATAAGAATGTACATTTGGTAAATTTATCAATTCATCTTTTGTCAAGTTATGCTTCATCTTTTTATTCAAAAATGCATTAAATTCATGTTCTACCCTCTTACAAACCATATTCTCAAACATATTTACAACTAAAGAATTTTGTGATGGCATAAAAAAACTATTGGTAGAAAACATAGGAACAGATAAATGACCATAGCTTGTGCAGAATCCCTCATTTTGCATGTCAGTAGCAGAGTCATACAAATCAGCATTATTAGCATCAGTTTCCCCTTTCCCCAACAGTTAAAAAAAAAATCAGTTTCATATAAACTTACATCCAGCAGTGCATCATAATTAGATGCATCATTGGATGCATTTGATCTACCACTGTCTTGAAAATATACTTTCAAATAAAGTTTTGACATTTGACCTCCAATATCAGATCTGCTAAACATGGTATTCTAGTCGGGACAATCTTTGCCCTCCTTAACAACACATTTCTAACATTTTCAGTCAATTGTAAGCCATAAGTTAATAATCCGCAATTTTTCAAAAGTGTATTCACTAGAACTGTGTACAATAGAGTTCAGGGAAACATACCAGGGAGTCTCTCACTTTTTGTTGTGTTTTCCTCAACCTTTCTTGTTGCGAACATATCCCTGTTGTGAGGATTGTGTGGGGTTTTTTTTTTTTGGAGAGTCTACAGCTTCCACCACTTGCACATTTTCAGATTATGCTCTTTTTTTTTGTTTTTTTTTTTTTACTCAAACTTGTATCACCCGAAGAAAAAAGAGTCATGTAATTCCTTGGTTTCAGTAGCTCCTCCTCTGCTAGAAAGTCCCTTCCGTTGCCAGGAATATACCATGTTATCAAAATCATTTATGTACCTGTTAAGCTTTTTCTTTTTCCGCTCCAAAACATTAATCTCAACTTGTACCTTTGCTTATGTACCATTCATAAAACCTTTGTCTCACCTCGGATGCTTCACTCACTAAAACATCCTGTACCTCCGTGATCTCTTTTCGTAACTTATCTAAAGTCCTTAAGGTTACGTTTAATCAAGATCTGGAGCCAGTTCAAGGTGCAATTCAAAGCTGCCAATTTCCATTCATTGAACAGATCCCTCTCTTGCACCATAAATTCCCCAGCAGGTAAAAGATCAATCTGCAAGCCTCTCTGGGTGATGTTCAGAGACGCCACGCAGATCATAAAGTTTCAAAAATTTATTCTGGTACCTTGGCATTTCACCTTCTTGGAATGAGTCACACGTTACAACTTGATTCAACTTATGCACCCAGTGCTCCCATAAAACAATCGGTTATTCGATGCAACAGCCTCATTACTAACACACTATCAAGCAAATTGTTTAAACAAAAAGGTTAAAAATATATTAAAATGTCCTTTTTATATTCATTAAGTAACACGATAATTCAACGTGTAATAAATGCATTCTTATATGGTTAAATTGACATCCAGATGCATTCCTTTAGGATGTATTGTCCTATAATTTATAATCATTCTACATTCTAATCTATTTAACTCTTTTTTTTAAAACTACCCCCTCTACTCAGATGTGGTTGGGCTAATACACTAAAGAACAAACCATCCCCCAATCCCCCATGTGCAGATGAAAAATGATTTGCTATGGGGCTGTAGATGTTCATTTCCAGAGGCTACTCTGTTTCATTTTTAGAAGTCCCAAACTTTCATCACAATAGTCTCCCAGGCATTCCACCCCATCGGAGACTGCAAGCAGTAGTAGAGATTCATAAACTGCACCCAAACAGAGTCATCCAAGTGGTCCTACCAGACCAGCAAGGATCTGGGGTCTATTTCTGATTCTTTTTGGTACCAAAGAAGAACAGTAACCTCATGCCTATTTTGGATTTAAGCAAACTGAAACTGTTTGTGAAACGGACCAAATTCCAGATGGTTACCAGTGCAGTTCATCTTACCCCTGCTGAGAAAGGATGATTGAATGTGCTCAGTAGACCTCAAGATCTCCAACCATCATGTAAAGGTAGACGGGTCCTACAGGAGCTTTCTACATTTCAGGCTGGGGGCTAGTAACTACCAGATGTTCTTCGTGTTTCACTGTTGCAGTCATCACACTTGGGGTTATCCCTGCCAGGGTAGCCCTCAGTCGGCCTGAATACCAGAGGCTTAGTATTTTTGTGTCGGTTTCCATCGCTCCAGGACTGACATCAGGTCATCAGTGTTATAAGTTAAGGCAGCCGATGCCATTACATCAGTCTTTCATGCCGAGGAGCCTGAAGCAGAAGCAGTTCGCACGAGTGTCAGTTGGGCCTGTACCTGAGTTTTTCGTTTCTGAAATTGAAGTTGAAGTCTTCTAAAGCTAAGTACCCCATTGGGGATCCTTTTTTCTTGCTCTAACCGATGTCAGAAAATGTTAACAATTGCTCGCCTGTGGAAAGCAAATACCACACCGAGATTTTCATTCCTACTGCGTCACTTGCTTAGGCCCAGACCACGACCTCCCCCGCTGTTGCTTTTGTGCTCTGTACAACTACAGAACTATACACGTCATTGGGCCCTTATTGTAGCTAGATATTTTCTCTCTCAGTCCTCTAATTTCGATATGGCTTCGGCAAGCCAACCGACAGCATATCTTCCAAAAAAACATAAAGATAAAGACAGACAGCACAGGTCCAAAACTGCTGATGACGCTTCTATTAAGCTAGTCGTCTGTTCTCCGGTCCTCAGTCAGGCGCTTTCGCAGCCCCTGCTTCCCGCTTCTGTGGATTCGCAGGTCGCTACTGAGAATCTTTCTGAGTCCGTTATGCCGCAAGACTCTTAATCGACTAAGGATCTTGCGGATTTCTATACCTTGGATGGGTTCGGGGCCGCTGAGCGCAGGCACCGGCTTCTGAGGAAGTACTTCGCACTACTGATTCTCGACGCAGACCGACGACTTCTTTCGTGTCTACTGTTCTTTCGAAAATTACTGAGTTTCTAAGGCCCAGGGTACGAACCACACCCAAGAAACAGATGACCCAATCTCAGGCTCCTGCTTCCTTGGCTCAGTCTCAGATGCTTAAAATGGTGGAAGGCCTTATAATGCTCATCAGGGGAAGCCAGGCTACTCCTTCCAAAAGAAAAAGAGATTTGTCCCCAGTAGTTTTATCTGAACAGGAGTCCGATGACTCTGATGCATCTAATTATGAAGATATGCAACCCCTCTCAGCTTATGAGGATTCTGATGCAGAGGAATCCATCCCTTCAGCCTCTCCACCCGAGGACTTTTCCTTTGGGAAAACCTTACATACCTTAAGGAACACTTCCAGTGGGAATGTCAGGACTACCCTCAGTCAAAAAAGAGACTCAGGGAATTCCTAGATCTTTTATGGAATCCAGTTTAACTCCTGACACCCTCCCTCCTGCTCCCAGGAAACCAGACAGGTACTATAGAGTCCCTGATTCACAAATTTCTATTAAAAAATCCTACTGCTAACCCCGAGGCAATCTCGCAATTGCATAAAGGATTTAAAGCAACTTCTGCTAAGAATCCCACACCCTCAGATAGGGATTCCCGAGCATTAGACAGATGGGGTAAAAAAGTATACACCTCTACTACTTTTGCTATTAGAGCACTAAATTGTCAGTTCCATGGAACTCCTCAAACAAAAAATGTCTTCCTTTCCTGCTTGTGCAGAAAATGAAGAGTTACAAGCGTTAATGAATTCTGCAAGTCAAGTAACTAAGCGCACCTTACAATGTGGATGTCCTTCGTGTTTCACTGTTGCAGTCATTACATTTAGGTAATCTGCTGGCAGGTTGCCCTCAGGCGGCCTGATTAACAAAGTCTTGGGTCCTGCGTCGGTTGTTGTCCCTTCTTCCATGATGTCAGGTCATCAGGGGTATAAAACATGCAGCCGACACCATTACATCAATCTTTCTTGCTGCGAGGTGCCTGAAGCAGAAGCAGTTCGCAAGTGCCAGTCGGCCGACTCCTGAAATTTGCGTTTTGAGTTTCAGAACCAAAGTCTTTACCTAAAAGCTAAGTACCCCATTGGGGAAACTTTTTCTTGCTCCTTACCGATGTCTGTTGAAGTTAATAATTGTATTACTTGTGGGAAGCAAATACCGCATAAGGATTTTCATTTGTACTGTATTCCTTGCCAAGGCCCTGACCACAACATAGCTTGCTGTCGGTTTTGTGCTAAATTTATTAAACGTCGGTATATTTTTGCATCTAAATATTTTGGCTCGAGATTTAACTATCCAAAAATGTTGTCGGTTAGCAATCCGACTACCGGAATACCTAAAAAACGCAAAGAAAAAGACAGAGACAGGCCGTTGAGGTCCAAAACCGATGACGAAGCTTCTCCTAAGCCAGTCGCCGGTACTCAGTGAGGCGCTTTCGCAGCCCCTGATACCTGCTACTTTTGATTTGCAGGCCTGTACTGAGACCCATTCTGAGTCCGGTATGCCGCGAGATTTAAGTATTGAATCCGCGGATGTCTCTACTGTAGATGGGTCTGGAGCCACTGAGCAGGCATTGGCTTCTGAGTGTGTTTTCAGGCCTAAAGATTTGTATATTAAACCGACGCCTTCTTCAAAACTAAGGCCAAAAACTACTTCTGTGTCTAAAAAAATGACGCCTGGGCTACGTGTACACAGGCCCCAATGCCTAAAAAGCAAATGATCAAAATGGCTGAGTATTTAATTACCTTGATCAGGGGTACCCATCCCCCTCCTGCCAAGAGGCGTAGGCAAGGCACTGACTATGAATCTTCAGATCAGGTTTCTATTTCTTCTGATCAGAAATTATCTATTCCCACTTATGAGGATGCTGATGCAGAAGATTCCATCCCTTCTGCTTCTCCTCCTGAGGATTTTTCTTTTGGAGAAACTTTGCATACCTTAAGGGAACACTTTCACTGGGAAAGTCAGGATTTTTCAGAATCTAAAAAGAAACTTAGGGATTTCCTTCTTCCTCAGCATAGGCCTTTGGCTATAACTCCTGTTCTAGATATTGTTGATGATGTTTTCTCAGAGTCCTACATGGCTCCTGATTCCCTGCCTCCGGCTCCTAGTAAGCCAGACAGATACTACAGGTTTCCTGACTCCCACAAATTCCTCTTTAGAAACCCTACTGCTGACCCTGAAACCATTTCTCAGGGTCCCAAGTGCATTAAGACTTCTACTGCTAAAAATCCTACCCCTTCTGATAGAGATTCCAGGGTGCTGGATAGATGGGGTAAGAAGGTTTACACGTCTGCAACCTTGGCAATCAGAGCTTTAAACTGTCAATTTCATATGCTTAAATATCAACAGCATGTCATGGATTTACTTAAACAGAAAATGATGTGATTTCTGACTGTGGAAAATAGAGTTGCAGGATTTATTGCATTCAGCTGAACAAGTTGGAAAACATACTTTGCAATGTGGCTTTGATTTCTTGGAGGCATCTTGCAGGGCTGCTGTAATTGGATCTGTGATAAGAAGGCATGTTTGGCTCAAGGAGCAAAATCTGCTTGACCATGTTAAAGCAAAATTGTTGGATGCTCCTTTACAGCAGGACAGTCTATTTGGTAATAAGGCTGAAGAAGTTTGAAAACGTTGGAAGATGAAGCTAAATCTATGCAAACCTTGAACGATTTCCTACAAGTGCAGCCACCCAGGTTCAGTAGGCACTGGCCTACTAAGAACTGGTCCTTTCCAGAACCCACTAGGGCCGCTCAGGTCAAACCCAGACATTCCAAAGGCTCCAGGTTTCAGTCGCAAGGAACTTATAGAACAAATCAATGGGGTGCCTCCACCTCCAAAGCTGGAAGTAACAAGGCACCTTACTACGGTAAACAGTCTCAATGACTTTCCACTGCAGTCACCAAGCACTTATCTTTTGGCCACCTTTTTTGGGGGAAAATTGGCACTTCATGCACGAAACTGGCAACTGATAACCCAGGACAAATGGGTTTTAAATATAGTATCCCAGGGATACAGATTCAATTTTCACACACTGCCAATCCCAAACGGATGGCCAGATCTGCCTCCAAATCAGTGGGCAGAGACCCAGAAACAAGTTATGTCCCTCATGAATATGGGGGCTATTCAACCAGTACCAGAAAAGGGGGAAGGTTTTTATTCAAGCTTTTCTTGGTACCCAGAAAAGACAAATCATGGCGTACAATTCTGGATTTATCCATTCTAAATACATTTCTGGACATTCCAAAATTCAAGATGCTGACTCTCCAACAGTTGCTACCTATGCTAGGCAAGGATGCTTGGCTGGTAACTCTAGACTTAAAATAGGCTTACCTGCATATCCCAACCAGGGAATCTTGCAGAAGATACCTCCACTTCAAAGCAGGCTATTTGCATTACCAGTTCTCTGCACTGCCCTTTGGCTTATCTACTGTGCCCAGGGTCTTCACATTCACAAAGTGCCTGGCACCAGTAATTGCATTTTGCAGGCAAAAAAATATTCAAATTTATCCATACCTGGACGATTGTCTAATTCAGGCAGATAGCAAGGACACTCTTCTAAAACATCTGGCGTTTGTAAAATGGCTTCTAACATGTCTAGGGTACACCATAAACGAAAAGAAATCACGACTGGTACCCTCTCAAATAATTACATTCCTGGGTGCAAGCTTGAATACAACTGCCCAGATGACTTAACTTACACCAGAAAAACAAATTCACTTGATGACTTCCTTCAAACAGGTGGCCATAAAAACCCAGCTATCTGCAAGACAAATTCTGCAGGCCTTGGGGTTCATGGCCTCCTGCATTCTTCTAATTCCATATGCAAGACTGCATATGAGGAAACTTTAGTGGTACCTAAAAAGCTTATGGAGTCAACATTGTCACAGCCTGGAAACAATGATTCCTATCATTCCTTGCCTGCAACTAGAGTTCCTATGGTGGGCAGAGGCCTGCCACCAGAACAAGGGACGGTCATTCATTCCACCCCCTGCCGCCCAAACCCTGACTACAGACGCATCAGATTATGCTTGGGGGGGGGGGCATCTGGCAGGGAGATGCATTCAGGGCCAATGGAGCCCAAATCAAATGCACCTACATATCAATCAGAAGAGATGCTAGCTGTACAGAATACTCTGACAGCCTTCAAGGACTATCTTCATCCAGGACAACAACTGATAAAGACAGACAACACCACAGTCATGTGGTACATAAACAAGCAGTGGGGTACCCATTCCTACCCTCTTTGCAGACTAGCCATGGCATTGTGGAACACGGCCTTGACTCATCAGATACATCTACAAGCTCAATTCCTGCCAGGAAAGCAAAATACTCTGGCAGACGAACTAAGCAGAAATATTATGGACCCACACGAATGGAAACTGGATCCACAAATCTTCAGCATGTTGACACACAAATGGAGGAGCCCAGATATAGATCTTTTTGCCTCACCCCAAAACTATCAGTTAGACAAATTCTGCACAAGAATTCATCACAAAAAACCTTGGCAAGTGGATGCTCTATCCTTCAACTGGAAAAAACGTATCAGTCTATTCCTTTCCCCCTCTGCCTCTGCTCTCCAAGGTCTTACTAAAAGTCAGACAGGAAAAACCAAAAATGATTCTGATTGCTCCAGACTAGCCTCATCAACACTGGTACCCACTCCTGCGCAATGTACCTGCCTCAGACACCTTACCTACTGTCTCAGCAGAACTATCAAAGTCTGCACACTCAGCTCCAAACTCTGAATTTTGCAGCATGGCTAATCAACTAATTTCACCAGTTATCTCTCAGCAAACCTGTGATGGATGTCATTCTGGAGGCTAGAAGGCCTAGTACTAGAAAATTTTATGCTGACAAATGGAAAAGATGCTGTGCCTGGAACCAAGCACAAGGAATAAGCACAGCAATGCCCAATATTCCTCAGATTCTGCAATACTTAACTGAGATGCTTCACAAGCGCCTATCTTTTTCTTCCATAAAAATCCATGCCTCTGCCATTTCAGCTTATTACAACACAGAGCCTCCCCTCTTTTCTCATCCTCTGCTAAAGCAGTACCTCAGAGGGGGCCAAAAATGTAAGACCTCACAGGAGAGCACCAACTTCTGCATGGGACCTCAATTTTGTTTTGCAAAAACTCACTCTACCTCCTTTTGAGCCAGTTGCTTCTGCAGACCTAAAATTTCTCTCTTGGAACACAGCTTTTCTTTTAGCAGTTACCTCCGCTAGAAGGATTTCAGAACTACAGGCTCTTATGGCAGTGGAGCCTTTCATTATTTTTACCCGGACAGGGTCTCTCTCAGGACCAATCCATCCTTTATGCCTATAGTGGTATCTAGTGTGACCCTTAGTCAGACCATTCATCTGCCAACTTTCTTCCCAAATCCACAGAACAAGGGTGAGCAGATTCTGCATTCATTGTATGTACACAGACAACTAAGATTCTACTTAAACAGGACAAAATCCCTAAGAAAATCTTAACAATTACTGGTGGCATTTGCTGCAGGGGCAGAGGGAAAGGCTATTTCAAAGCAGACTATTTCCAAATGGATAAGCCATTGTATTCGTTTCTGCTATATGCACCATGGTAAACCTGTCTCCTAGGGGATCAGATCTCATTCCACCAGGGCTGCATCTACTTCTGCAGCCTTTCCCAGAGGGGTTCCTACCAGAGACATTCTAGAAGCTGCTACCTGGAGCTCAGTTCATACGTTCACCAAACATTACCATTTACCTCTCTTCTCTAAATCCAGAGCAGGCTTTGCCACTGCTGTCCTGCAGGGCCTGATAGCGCTGCTCCTAATGCTGTATAAATCCATCCTCCCAACCATAGCTTTGGGATTCTACCCAAATGTAATGACTGCAACAGTGAAACATGAAGAACATAGTACAGTTGTGTACACTTACCATAAATGTAGATGTTTGAGTGTATTCACTGTTGCAGTCCTGGTTACCCTCCCTCCAGCCCCTGTTTTTTTCTCTAACTATACCTCTCTTTTCTGTTACTATCTTTAAAAGCCTTTTTGGTGTATTTGCTTTTGTTTGGAGATATATGTTTTGTGTTTTTTTTTTATTCTACATATGTATATATATATATTTATATATATTTTGCTCCCCATTTGGGGGGCACCTGACATCTGGGGCAAGAAAAACTGATGTAATGGCGTCTGCTGCATGTTTTATACCCCTGATGACCTGACGTCATGGAAGAAGGGACAGCAGCCGACGCAGGACCCCAAACTTTGTTAATCAGGCCGAATGAGGGCAGCCTGCCAGCAGATTACCCAAATGTAATGACTGCAACAGTGAATACACTCTAACATCTACATTTATGGTAAGTGTACACAACTGTACTTTTTTACGCCCTAGAAGTATCTTGCAGGGCAGCAGTCACTGGTTCTGTCCTTAAAGGCATGTTTGGCTAAAGGAACGGCCCTTGCCAGACCATGTCAAATCCAAATGAATGGATGTACCACTGCACAAAGTCAACTTATTTGGCACCAAGGCAGAGGAGGTCTTAAAAAATATGGAAGAAAAAGCTAAATCTATGCAGACAGTTAAAGACTTCTTGCAGGTCCAGCCACCAAGGTTCATTAGGCATCGCCCCTCCAAACACTGGTCCTTTCCTGCCCCCTCCAGTTCTGCTCAGCCCAGACCCCCCCTCCAGTTCTGCTCAGCCCAGACCCCAGGGAAGCAACCCCAGGGAATGCAGAGATCTTAGCAGATCCTCCTCTTCAAAACCAGGGAGTGCTAAGCCATCCCCTCATGGTAAGAACTCGCAATGACTTCACGTTTCCACCCCCTCCTTCTGCCCACCTGCTCTTGCCCCTAGGAGGAAAACCCTCCTTCCATGCAAGCATCTGGGCCACCATTACCAATGACCACTGGGTCCTCAACATAGTGTCCCAGGGATACAGATTTTATTTCCACCCTCTACCAACCCTAAAAGGGTTCCCAGATCTTCCCCCCAAACCAATGGTAAGAGGCCACAAAGCAAGTCCTTTCCCTGCTCTCGATGAGGGCAATAAAGCATGTTCCTGCAGAACAGGTAGGCCAAGGTTTTTACTCCAGACTCTTCCTGGTACCCAGAAAAAGGGCACCTGGCACCCCATCTTTGATCTATCCATCCTAAACACTTTCCTGGTGATACCAAAATTCAAACTGCTCGCCCTCCAGCAATCTCTACCTATGCTATCCAAGGATGCTTGGTTAGCCACTCTAGGCCTAAAAGAGGCCTACCTACACATCCCAATCAGGGAATCTTTCAGGAAATATCTCCCTTTCAGGGGCAGGATCAATGCACTTTCAGTTTCTCTGCGCTTCTTTTTGGCTTATCCACTGCTCCCAGAGTTTTCAAAAAATGCCTGGCTCCCACCATTGCTTTTTTGCAGACACGGAAATATTCAAATTTACCCATACTTAGACAACTGTCTGATTCAGGCAGACAGTCAGGAAAAACTGCCAAAGCACCTGACCTTTGTGAAGGTCCTACTGACCTCCCTGGGGTGTAGTATCAACGAAAAGAAATGCAAACTAGTACCCACGCAAAAAATTGTATTCCTGGGAGCAAGCCTGGACACTGCATCCCAGATGGCATTCCTTATACCAGAAAAACAAACCTACCTGACAAACTACTTCTCTCAACTAGCCACCAGACCCCAGTTGTCCGCAAGGAAAATCCTGCAAGCTCTGGGGTTCATGGCTTCTTGCATTCTACTCATTCCATATGCCAGACTGCATATGAGGAAACTGCCTTTGGTGTCAACACTCCCAAGACCTGTAAACTCTTATACCAATGATACCTTGCTTAAGGAAAGATTTCCTTTGGTTTGCAGCAGCATGCAACCACAACAAGAGACTACCCTTCTCACAACCCCACTCCACTCAGACACTCACCACAGATGCATTAGACTATGCCTGGGGTGCACAGCTTGACATCAGGTGCATTCAGAGCCAATGGATCCCAAACCAAATACATCTGCACATCAACCAAAAAGAGATTTTAGCTGTTCAGCAAGCTCTGACAGCCTTCAGACCCCCTATCTCCCCTCGGCCTCTACTGATCAAAACAGATAACACCACTCTGATGTGGTATATCAACAAGCAGGGAGGGACTCACTCATCACCTCTGTGCAGGCTCGCCATGACCCTTTGGCACACCGCCTCAGCCATGCAACTACACCTGTTAGCACAATTCCTGCCAGGCTCTCTAAACTCCCTGGCAGACAACTTAAGCAGAAATCTTCTGGACCCACATGAGTGGCAGCTAGACCAAAGAACCTTCACCCTTGTAACCCAGAAATAGGGCACCCCAAAGGTCGACCTCTTTCTTCCCACTCCAACCTTCAGCTCAGCAAATTCTGCACCATGGAACCTCACAGCAAGGCCTGGAAAGTGGATGCTCTATCCTTCCAGTAGGTCAACCTGTCTGTGTATGCATTCCCCCCTCTACCGCTCATTACAAGGGTACTGCTCAAAATAAGGGAGGAAAAACCGAGGACAATCCTGATTGCCCAAGACTGGCCATGCCAGCACTGGTACCCTCTGCTGTGAAGCCTGTCACCACTGCCACTGTGGCATCTCCCTCAGATCCCAACACTCCTGACCCAGAGGAACGGGGAATTCATGCATCCCCAGTTGCAGACCTTCAATCTGGCAGCCTGGCTTATTCCCTGACCACTACACAAGCTGCCAATCAAAACAAACAAGTTCTAGATGTTGTACATGAGGCCAGATACCGTAGCACTAGAAAGTCTTATGCTGACAAGTGGAAAAGGTTTTGCACCTGGATCCAAGCTAAGGAAGCCGGAACTACACAACCCTCCCTATCTCTCATCCTGGATTACGTGGCTGACCTACTACACAGGGCTCTAGCCTTCTCTTCAATTAAAATTCATGCCTCTGCCATCTCTGCTCATTTCAGCACAGAGCCACTTCTTTTCTCCCGCCTTCTCATCAAACAATTCCTACGAGGGGCTAACAACTTAAGGTCACCCATAAGAGCATCTACCCCAGCTTGGTACCTTAACTTTGTTTTGGAAAAACTCACCCTGCCCCCCTCCCCCTTTGAACCACCAGCGTCAGCAGAGTTAAAGTTCCTCTCTTGGAAGACAGCCTTGCTTTTGGCCATCACTTCAGCTAGAAGAGTATCCAAGCTACAAGCACTAATGGTTGTAGAGCCCTTCATCATTTTCCATGCTGACAGGGTCTCCCTCAGGACTAACCCATCCTTCATGCCAAAAGTGGTGTCCAGTGTGGCTCTCAAACAATCCATTCAGTTGCCCACCTTTTTCCCTAACCCACAAAACAAGGGGGAAAGGATTCTGCACTCTCTAGATGTGCACAGATAGCTCAGATTCTACCTAGACAGGACTAAATCTTTTAGGAAGACTGATCAATTGTTAGTCAGCTTTGCTACAGGAGCAGAGGGCAAGGCCATATCTAAACAAACCACTTCCAAATGGATAGCAGACTGCATCCATTTCTGCTACAAGCAACACGGGAACCTCCCCTCAAGGGGGTCAGGACACATTCTACCAGAGCAACCTCCACCTCTGCAGCTTTCCTCAGAGGGTTCCCCACCAAGAACATCCTGGAGGTTGCACCATGAACATCTGTTCATACCTTCACCAAGCATTACCACCTGTCTGGCTTCTCCAAATCCAGGGCAGGCTTTGCCACAGCAGTCTTGCAGGGCATCCTAGCCAGGCCCCAGTCTTCTTGATTCTCTCCACCCTTTTCTTCAGCTTTGAGAATCAGCCCAAATGTGATGACTGTAGCAGTGAAACACGAAGAACATAGTACAGTTGTGTACACTTACCATAAATGTAGATGTTTTGAGTGTATTCACTGTTGCAGTCCTGGTTTCCCTTCCTTCATCCCCTTGTCTCTCTCTCTCTCAATCTCTCTCTCTATCCTTGCAAGGATGTTTTGGTATTTAGTGTTCTTCCACCATAGCCTAGCTCCCTCTTGGGGGCTCATGACAAGGCAAGAAAAACTGATGTAATGGTGTTGACTGCCTTAATTTATAACACCGACCTGACATCAGTCCTGGAACGATGGTAACCGACGCAGAAATACTAAGCCTCTGGTATTCGGACCATCTGAGGGCTACCCTGGCAGGGATAACCCCAAATGTGATGATTGCAACAGTGAATACACTCGAACATCTACATTTATGGTAAGTGTACACAGCTGTGCTTTCTGGGACCTGCTGTTTGGTCTCAACACCTCACCCCCACCCCCCCAATGTGTTCACCAAGTGCATGGCAGTGGTTGCAGCCTGGCTGTGGCTGCAGGGATCCCAGGTCTTCCATTAGCTGGATGAGTGGCTCTTTACTGACCCCACAAGGGTATTGTTGATCATGACCAGAGATGCCTTACTCCAGCTATATGACCATTCAGGCATTGCAGTCAGTTACCTAAAGTCGAGCCTACAGCCTGTTCAGTTTCATGGATTGTCACTTGGATACAGTCAGTCAAATTGCCAGACTTCCAAGCTCCAGAATGATCAGGCTTTGTGCTCAGGCCTTGTTAGTGCTTGCACCCTCAAAGCCTTCAGCTCATGCAGTTATGAAACTCTTAGGTCGAATGGCAGCAGCCGTAGGATTGGTCTATTAAGCCAGATATCATATGAGGGCTCTGCAATGGATTCTGGCCATACAGTGGTCTTTCCTAACCCATACAATAGATTGTCCAATACAGCTGGCGAAGGGGTGTCACAGCCAGATTCGTTGGTGGTTACAGTTTTCTTTAGTGACCAATAGGAGACTGTAATTCCAGGTCCCTCGGCCATGGTTACCATGGATGTGGCTCCCTTCTGCTGTGGGAGGGGGGTCATTTCAAAGGGAAGACTGTTCAGGGTTCCTGGTCTTCGGCGAAGGCCAACATTCACATCAATGTTCTGAACATGAGAGCAGTCCTCCTTGTGTTGCAGGCTTTTCAGGACTTCCTTCCCAGAGGTATGTTTGTGATACAGACAGACCATATGTCCATTGTCTGGTATCTGAGCAATGGGTGGAACTCATTTGTATCCTCTTTGTCCAGAGGAATTCGGGAAAAATCCACAGCAGAGACTGTACATGCCTTGCATATCACCACAAACAGTGCCGGTTAGCTAGGGTTAAACTATTCCCGGCTCCACGAAGTGTACTCTTCAATTTTTCCCTTAGAATTAGACAAACTTTCAACTTGAGCACTCAACCCATTCATTTCACAGCCCAGCACTTGTTCAAAATTCATAGCAAGCACTAATCCTCAGATGGGGATCCTTTTTCTGGGAACCTTTACAGATTTTTCTCAACAGAAAACCTTCCATCCCCAAGGCAAGATATCCTACTTGACAAACTACTTGACCAACGTGTAACCAAAACAACATATCCCAGCAAGGGAATTTCTGAGGATTGCTTTCTTATGATTCCACTTGTAAAACTACACACGAGAAAACTTCAGTGGTTTTTAAAAAAAAAAAGAAAGATTGCACTTTATTCATTTGATTTTACTGTAATTGTGTTTTTTCCCACTTTATTATCTTATCTTGCTTGTATTTTTCTTAAAAGTACTCAGTTGTATTATTCTGCTGCAGTTATTACTGCTTGGTAGTAGCCTGATTAAATTGTAACTGTTATTTTAAGCCTTTTGGTTTAAAAACTTGGGCTTCAGACCAGATGTTCATCGTGCATACAGCTGCAGTCATAACAGATGGGTTCTCCTGCCGTCATGCGGGTCCTCGGTCGGCCGAATTCCAAAGTCTAGGTCCGGCGTCGGTTGTCGTCAGTGCGACAGGGGTATAAAAGAACCAGCCGACGCCATTTTCTTCAGTCTTTCTTGCCGTGCGGTGCCCGAAGCAGAAGCAGTTCGCAAGTGCCGGTCGGCCAGCTCCTGAAATTATGAAACGTTTGCAACCGAAGTCGTCTTGAAAGCTAAGTACCCCGTTGGGGAAACTTTTCTTGCCTCAGACCGATGTCAGACAAAGTTAATAATTGTATTTCATGTGGGAAGCAAATACCGCATAAGGATTTTCATTCCCTCTGCATTCCTTGCTTAGGCCCAGACCACGACGTCTCAGTCTGCCGTTTTTGTGCTACATTCAACAAACGCACCATTAAGCATCGGGCGGAGTTCGCCCAGCACTATTTTGGCAAAAGATTTAACTATATTATGTCGTCGGATACTCCGACTCCAGTTTTGTCTAAAAAACACAAAGATAAGGACCGACACACGAGGTCTGCGGCCTCTACCGACACCACGCCAAAGTCGACTACAGGTGGGCCGGTTCTCAGCGAGGCGCCTACGCAGCCCCTGCCTACCGACCACACTTCATTGGCAGTGTCTTCTGTGCCTGAGGTCGCAGGCTCCTCGGCCCACACCCCGTCTTCAGATACTGAAGCCACTCTTGGTGGTGAATCTCAAAATGTAGACAGGTCTGCCTTCTCTCAAGGTGTCTTCAGACCTTCCTCTTCTTTTTCCATCAAGGCTTTCACTAAGTCTAAAGCAGCCATGCATTCTAAGAGACTAGCTACACAGGGCCCTTCTCCAGGCCCCATGCCTAAAAGACAGATGCTTAAAATGGCTGAGGATTTAATTACTCTTATCAGGGGTTCTCAACCTCCCCGGACAAAGGCCCAGAGTGGAGGAAGAATCCCCCTCCTCTGACCAGGCCTCCATTATTTCAGAGCACTCTGATGAACAGGAACATTCTTACTCCCCTTTTGAAGATTCTGATTCAGAGGAGTCCATTCCCTCTGTCTTCCCCCCCCCCCCAGAGGATTACTCATTTGGGGAAACCTTGCATACCTTAAGGGAACACTTCCACTGGGAAGGCCAAGAGTACTCAGATTCCAAGAAAAGGCTTAGGGATGTTCTCTTGCTACCTCAGCACAGGCCTCTGGCTATACCTCCTGTCCTAGACATACTAGATGATGTGTACTCTGAGGCCTGCCTTAACCCGGATTCTTTACCTCCAGCCCCAGTCAAGCCTGACAGGTACTACCAGGATGTCCTTCAAGGATGCATCTGCAGTACTTACAAATGGGTTGTCCTGTCGTCAGGCAGCCCTTCGGTCGGCTGGATTCCAAAGTCTGGGTCTGGCCTCGGCTGGTGTCGCACTTCACCCGACGTCATAGCTGCAGTTCTTCGGGTATAAAGGCATCAGCCGACGCCATTTTCCTCAGTCTTTCTTGCGCGTGGCGAAGCAGAAGCTGTTCGCAAGTGCCGGTCGGTCAGAACCAGAGATTACTACTACCGAATACTACTTCTACTACCAAAGACTTCTAAAAAGCTAAGTACCCCATTGGGGACTCTTTCTTGCCTCAGCCGATGTCAGAAAAAGTGAATAACTGTTTAACTTGTGGGAAACAAATACCTCATAAAGATTTCCACTCTTACTGCTTACCTTGTTTAGGCCCAGACCACGACGTAGCAGCTTGTCTAGCCTGTGCTTCTTTTAACCGACGGACGCTTAGACGTCGGTCGGAATTTGCTGAGGAGTTTTTCGGCTCAGATTTTGCTTACATTATGCCGTCGGATCCTCCGACTACGCAAATATCTAAAAGCGCAAGAAAGGACAGACACTGCGGTCCGCGGTTTCAGCGAAACGCGGTTAAGCCAACCGCAGTGTCTCGGTTTCGCTGAAACCGAGCTCGCGGTTCTTCCTTCAGCCGAAAACTTACCTCCTACCGAGGCCTCATCCAACCTGGTGGAATCGGCTTCTGAAATAACACCTGCGCTTGCAGGTTCCCAGGAATTATCTGATACTATACCCTTGGATATTTCCACCCCTGCACGTGGGGCTGCTAGGCCACCTGCAACCATGTCGATTAAGGCCTTTGCCAGGGCTAAAGCAGCTAAATCTACCAAATCTGTGCCTGCTAAGACCCCCTCTCACAGGCCTAGCTCTAGTTCACAAATGCTTAGTCTAGCAGAGGATCTCATTTCTTTGATCCGGGGATCCCAACCTCACCCAGACAGGGCCTCTCATCCACCTCTAGAGAAGAGGCCTAGAACAGAGCCCCCTGAGCCAGTTTCTACAGATGGCTCCTCTTATGATTCAGATAATTCAAACTCTCCAGAGGGCCCTTTCTCCCCTTATGAAGACTCTGATGCTGAAGAGTCCATTCCTTCTGCCTCTCCGCCTGAGGAATTTTCCTTTGGGGAAACCTTGCATGCTATGAGGGAACAATTCCAGTGGAAGGGCCAGGATTTTTCAGACTCTAGAAAAAGGCTTAGAACCTTTCTGCATTTACCACAGCATAGGCCTTTAGCCATCCCTCCAGTTCTCTCTGTTGTGGATGATGCATTTAATGATGCTTGTACTGCTCCTGATTCACTACCTCCGGCCCCTGCTAAGCCCGATAGGTACTACAGGGTCCCGGACACACATTATCATTTGTATAAGGCTCCTTTTGCAGATCCCGAAACTATCTCCCAGGGACCTAAGGCTGTAGCAGCTACCTCTGCCAAAAAACCCCTCCCCTCTGAAAGGGAATCCAGGTCCTTAGAGAGATGGGGTAAAAAAGTTTACACTTCTGCTACTCTTTCAGCTAGGGCCTTGAACTGTCAATTCCACATGATCCAGTATCAAGAATTTATGTTAGACCCGTTAACTAAAAAGCTGTCCTCGGATGAACCATTAGACAAAAAATATATTCAGGAAATGGTACATAACATTCAGCAGGGCAGTAATCATTCCTTAAAATGCAGCTATGATGCACTGGAAGCTTCCTTTAGATCAGCCATGACTGGCACAGTGATCAGAAGACATGCACGGTTAAAAGAGCAAGCCTTACCAGACCATGTCAAATCAAAACTACTAGATGCTCCCATGGACAAGATCAATTTGTTTGGCTCTCCTGCACAACAGGTGCTGAAGAAGATGGAAGAGAAGGCAAAATCTGTCCAGACAGTGAAAGATTTCTTACAGGTCCAACCTCCAAGGTTTAGCAGGAATTGTCCCTCCAAGAATTGGTCCTTTCCAGACACCTCCAGAGCTCAGAGAGGCAGGAATAGGCGCTCAAGAGGCAGAGGTCAATCCAGAGGTGCCTACAGGGGACGTCAGTGGCAGGCCAACAACCAGCGAGGTACAGCCACAGATACAGCCACCACCACTACTACAGGACAATCACAGTGACTTGGCTCTAGCACCGCCTACCAGGGAACAACTAGAAGCACCCTTAGGCGGAAAGCTAGCCTTATTTTCAGTAAACTGGCATTACATCACAGGAGACAAGTGGATTTTGCAGACAATAGACCAAGGTTACAGGTTTCACTACCATACTCTACCAAGGAAGAGAGGAATGCCAAACCTACCTCCAAATCAAAAGACAGAAGCTCTAAAACAAATAACTCACTTACTAAGGATGAGAGCTGTAGAAAAGGTACCATATATGGAGCAAGGACAGGGATTTTACTCCAGACTCTTCCTGGTACCAAGAAAAGAAAACCAATGGAGACCTATTCTCGACCTGTCCGCTTTAAACATTCCTCATTGTCCCAAAATTCAAAATGCTGACCCTACAGCAGCTTCTTCCCATGTTGGGCAAGGAGTCTTGGCTGGTAACTCTAGATCTCAAGGAGGCATACCTGCACGTCCCCATACGACCAAATTGCAGAAGATACCTCAGATTTCTTGCAGGATCAGAGCATTATCAATTCTCAGCATTGCCCTTTGGCTTATCTACTGCGCCCAGAGTGTTCACGAAATGCCTGGCATCAGTAATTGCTCATTGCAGGCTTCAGGGAATCCAAATCTACCCTTACCTGGACGACTGCCTGTTACAAGCGGACAACAAAAACAAGCTAACAGAAGACTTGAAAAGGGTCATTTATCTACTGCAAGCCCTGGGATACACAGTCAATATAAAAAAGTCAAGACTGATACCATCCCAAAGGATAACCTTTTTGGGTGCAGAGCTGGACACATCAGCACAAATGGCATTCCTAACAGTAGAAAAACAAGAGAAACTCCCTCTCTACTTCTTGGCATTAACAAAGCAGAAATAGCTAACAGCAAGAAAAGTCCTGCAAGCCTTGGGTTTCATGGCATCCTGCATAATATTGGTTCCACATGCCAGACTGCATATGAGAAAGTTACAGTGGTACCTAAGGAATTTATGGTCTCAGCACAAGCACAGCCTAGAAACCCAAATTACAATAATCCCATGCCTGAAACAAGAATTCCAATGGTGGGCTCAGGCCTGTCAATCAAACAAAGGACTGCCCTTCCACAGCACTCAACCAAGCCAGACAATCACAACGGACGCCTCAGACCTCGGTTGGGGGGCACACATGCTGGACAAGTGCATACAAGGCTTATGGACTCAAGACCAGCTGCACCTACACATAAATCAAAAGGAAATGCTGGCAGTAAAACTGGCAATTCAGACATTCAGACCATTTCTTCGACAAGGTCAACTGTTGATAAGGACAGACAACACCGCAGTTATGTGGTACATCAACAAACAGGGAGGCACACATTCGTACCCTCTATGCCGGATGCCAATGGACCTCTGAATGTGGCCCTGAGCTTCAACATTCAGTTGCAAGCAATTTTGTGCCAGGAAAAGAAAACATTCTAGCAGACATACTAAGCAGAACTACCACGGATGCCCACGAATGGATGCTGCATCTGGACATCTTCAAAACCATTACAAGAAAGTGGGGACTACCAGAAATAGACTTATTTGCATCCCCACGCAATCACCAACTGAAGAAATTCTGCACAAGGACGTACCACCCACTTGCTTGGAAAGTGGACTCCCTATCTTTCTGTTGGAAAAACCTGACAGCATATGCATTCCCACCACTTCCTTTGATGCACAAGGTGCTATTGAAAATCAAAGAGGACCGTCCAAGGATCATCCTGATAGCTCCAGACTGGCCAAGGCAACATTGGTACCCATTTCTGAAGAGCATGTCTCGGGAACAAATATGGACTCTACCTCTAGTTCCCTTACTGTTAACACAGAACAACTACAACACCCTGCATCCAAACCTGAAAACACTGCAGCTGACTGCCTGGAACATTGCATAAGACCAAATAACCCAAATTTATCCCAAAGGGTTAAAGACATTATCTTGGAGGCTCGCAGACCCTCAACAAGAAAAAATTATTCAGCAAAATGGAAAAGATATCACATTTGGAGTACTGCAAAGGGAGAAAATTTGTCACTGGTAAACATGGCCAACATCCTGGAATACTTGGCAGAGCTCTTCCACAACGGCCTGTCCTATTCTTCCATTAAGATTCATGCATCAGCTATTTCAGCAGAATACAACTTGAATCCTCCAGTCTTCTCACATCCTCTGCTCAGACAGTTTCTAAGAGGAATTAAAAATGTAAAACCACCTAGGAAGCCACCATTGCCAGCGTGGGACTTGAACTTTGTGCTAGAAAAGTTGACACTCCCTCCTTTCGAACCAGCAGCAACAGCAGACTTACAATACTTATCATGGAAAACTGCTTTCCTGCTTGCAATCACTTCAGCAAGAAGGGTATCTGAGCTACAGGCATTAATGGCAGTACAGCCCTTCCTGATCTTCCATCAAGATAGAGTGTCCATGAGAACAAATCCTACTTTTATGCCAAAGGTGGTCTCCAGGGTATCCTTAAATCAAGCTATTCATCTACCTACATTCTTCCCCAACCCACAGAACAGGGGGGAAAGACTGTTGCATACCTTGGATGTACATAGACAACTACGCTACTACCTGGACAGGACCAAGGGCAATAGAAAAACTGACCAACTACTGGTAGCATATGCAACAGGAATGGAAGGAAAAGCAATTTCAAAACAGACAATCTCTAAGTGGATAGGAAATTGCATTAGATTTTGTTACTCCTAACATGGGAAGAAAACTCCAGAAAACATCAGGCCTCACTCTACAAGGGCAACAGCCACTACCACAGCTTTTCTACGAGGAGTGGCGACCAAAGACATTTTAGAGGCTGCTACTTGGAGCTCCGTGCATACATTTGCCAAGCATTATAATTTACCTTTATACTCCAGATCCCGAGCAGGTTTTGCCACTGCTGTTTTGCAAGGGATCTTAACTACACCATAATCTTATTTCTCCTCCTCCCCCAGTTTGGCTATGGTATTCTACCCATTTGTAAGGACTGCAGATGCATCCTTGAAGGACATAGTACAGTTTTGTACCTACCATAAATGTAGATGTCCGATAGGCATGCATCTGCAGTCAGGATTACCCACCCTCCTTCCCTCTGTGGTACTCCTAGGGTATTTGCCCATCTTGTAGCTAGCTGGGGAATCTATTATGGTGTATTTGTTTGTATATATGTACATACATGCTTATTTTTTGTTTGCTCTCTACTATTTGGAACCATTTGCATTTATCCAAATTTAGCCTTCCTAGAGGGCTCCTGGCATCTGGGGCAAGAAACACTGAGGAAAATGGCGTCGGCTGATGCCTTTATACCCGAAGAACTGCAGCTATGACGTCGGGTGAAGTGCGACACCAGCCGAGGCCAGACCCAGACTTTGGAATCCGGCTGACCGAAGGGCTGCCTGACGACAGGACAACCCATTTGTAAGGACTGCAGATGCATGCCTATCGGACATCTACATTTATGGTAGGTACAAAACTGTACTTTCCTGACTCGCACCAATTTTTATACAAAAGCCATGCGGCTGACCCAGAAACTATTTCACAGGGCCCCAAGGGAATTAAGGCCTCCACTGCTAAAAATCCATTACCTTCCGAGAGAGATTCCAGATCCTTAGAAAGGTGGGGAAAAAAGGTATACACCTCGGCCACCTTAACCATAGGGCATTAAACTGCCAGTTCCATATTATCACAGTTGAGAAGTAAAATGTCACAACCAGACTTGAAGGAGTTGCAGGATTTGATGCATAGTGCAGAACAAGTGGGTAAACATACCTTGCAATGTGGTTTTGATGCTCTAGAGGCCTCATGTAGAGCTGCTGCTACAGGATCAGTCATACGTAGACATGCCTGGCTCAAGGAGCAAACCTTACCAGATCATGTCAAAGCTAAATTGCTAGATGCCCCTCTACAAAAGGATGTATTATTTGGTGTTAAAGCTGAGGAGGTATTAAAGAAAATGGAGGAAAGGCTAAATCAATGCAAACAGTGAAAGATTTTCTACAGGTACAACCTCCACGTTTCAGTAGAAATTGGCCTTCCAAAAATTGGTCCTTTCCAGCCACAGACAGACCCCATAGAGGTAGATACAGGCGCCCGAGGGGCAGAGGCAATCTCAAGGATCGTATAGAGGCAGACAATGGTAAGGTCCTACACAAAGAGGTGGTGAGGATAGTTCGCAGCCATTCAGAAAGCAAGCCCAATGACTTTCCCCTTTGCATGCCAAGCAAGGCTGAAATGGCAGCACCCTTAGGCGGAAAACTGGCATTATTTTCAAAAAATTGGCATATTGTCACAAAAGACAAATGGATCCTGGACATTATAAACAGAGGCTACAGATTCCATTTTCACACCCTTCCAAAAATGAGAGGCATGCCAAACCTGCCACACAATCAAAGGGCAGAGGCACAAAGACAAATTTCAGATCTCATGGACATGAAAGCTATTCAAGAGGTACCTACTCACGAACAAGGTCAAGGTTTTTACTCCAGGCTATTTCTGGTACCAAGGAAGGGAAAAGATTGGAGACCTATTTTGGACCTATCCATCCTAAACACATTTCTACTCGTACCAAAATTCAAGATGCTCACTCTACAGCAACTTCTTCCCATGCTGGGCAAGGAGTCTTGGCTGGTAACATTGGACCTCAAGGAGGCATACCTGCATGTCCCAATCAGGCAAAACTGCAGAAGGTACCTCAGATTTCTTGCAGGTTCAACCCATTATCAATTCTCTGCATTGCCCTTTGGCTTATCTACTGTGCCCAGAGTATTCACGAAATGCCTGGCATCAGTAATTGCCTACTGCAGACTTCAAGGGATACAAATATACCCCTATTTGGACGACTGCCTGATCCAAGCGTGACAGCAAGCACATTCTTCTGAAACATCTGGCTTATGTAATAATGTAGCTGAACTCTCTGGGATACACAGTCACCAAAAAGAAATCAAGGCTAATACCCTCTCGGAAGATAATTTTCCTGGGTGCCAATTTGGACACAAACACCCAGATGGCCTACCTCATGCCAGAGAAGCAGGGGCAACTAATTCAATACTTCAGAACACTAGCAAATTGCACCAGGCTGACTGCAAGGAAAATCCTGCAGGCTTTGGGATTCATGACATCTTGCATCTTACTAATCCCATGTGCAAAGCTGCATATGAGGAAACTACAATGGTACCTGAAAAACATATGGTCTCAACACAGCCACAGTTTGGAAACAATAATACCACTAATTCCATGTCTTCAAAAGGAATTTCTGTGGTGGGCTCAAACATGCCAAACAAACGCAGGTCTCCCATTCTGCAAGCCTCAAGCAAATCAAGTCATCACAACAGACGCCTCGGACTACGCCTGGGGGGTGCACTTGACAAATCGGTGCATTCAGGACAAATGGTCCCAAAAAGAAAAGCACCTTCACATCAATCAAAGGAAATGCTAGCAGTAATAAATGCTATTATAGCTTTTAAAAACCTTCTGCATCCAGGTCAACTATTGATAAGGACAGACAACACCACAGTAATGTGGTACATAAACAGGGAGGAACCCATTTATACCCCCTATGCAGGCTGGCCATGTCACTTTGGAACATGGCTCTGGAATTACAAATCGAACTTCAAGCACAGTACTTGCCAGGCAAGGAAAACACGCTGGCAGACAACCTAAGCAGAAATATGACAGATCCACACGAATGGAAGTTGCATCCTCAAGTTTTCACAGAGATAATTCAAGCATGGAGAAGGCCAGACATAGATCTCTTTGCCTCCCACAAAAATCACCAATTGACAAAATTCTGCTCAATGACTTTTCATCCAAAGGCCTGGAGAGTGGACGCTCTCTCTTTCAGTTGGACAACAATGACAGTTTATGCCTTTCCACCTCTTCCTCTGCTGCCCAAAGTTCTATTAAAAACCAGAGCAGACAGACCAAAGATGATTCTCATTGCTCCAGACTGGCCAAGACAGCACTGGTACCCACTCCGGAGGAGCCTGACTCATTCCCCTCCATGGACCCTACCTCTAATGCCTCTTCTTCTGACTCAGCACAGCTTCAAAACTCTTCACAGTCAGCTGAAAACACTCAATCTAGCCGCATGGAAGATTCCTTAACATCACAACAGACTCTACTCTCCAAGGAGGTGCAGGATGTCATTTTGGAGGCCAGAAGGCCGTCTACTAGAAAAGCTTACTCCGCAAAATGGAAACGGTATTGTGCCTGGAATGAGAAAAAGGGCCAGAATCCTGGAAAACTGAATTTACCTCAAATATTACAGTATCTAGCTGAGCTGCTAAGCAGTGGACTTTCATTCTCCTCCATCAAAATCTATGCCTCAGCCATTTCTGCAGAATACAACACTGATCTACCTTTATTCTCTCACCCCCTCTTAAGACAGTTCCTCAGAGGGGCTAAGAATATAAAACCCCCAAGGAAACGACCAATACCTGCTTGGAACCTCAATTTCATTCTAGAAAAGCTGACCTTGCCTCCTTTTGAGCCAGCTGCCTCAAAAGATTTGCAATATTTGTCCTGGAAAACAGCTTTCCTTCTGGCTATCACCTCAGCTCGTAGGGTATCGGAACTACAAGCCCTCATGGCTGTGTAGCCTTTTATCATCTTCCATCAGGACAGAGTTTCCTTACGAACCAACCCGTCCTTTATGCCAAAGGTGGTATCCAGGGTAGCTTTGAATCGGGCTATACACTTACCTACCTTTTACCCTAATCCTCAGAACAAAGGGGAGAGACTACTACATTTTTGGACATCCACAGACAGCTGCGTTATTATTTGGACAGAACAAAGCCTTTCAGAAAATCAGAACAGCTCTTTGTGTCCTATGCTATAGGAGCTCAAGGGAAGCCAGTTTCCAAACAGACAATCTCAAAATGGATAGCCCACTGCATACGCTTTTGTTACTCTTTTCATGGTAAAACTGTACCTGCAGGCATCAGAACTCACTCCACAAGGGCCACAGCTATCTCTGCAGCTTTCCTCAGAGGAGTTCCTACCAAAGATATTTTGGAAGCAGCCACTTGGAGTTCTGTGCATACCTTCTCCAAGTACTACCACTTACCATTATACTCCAAAACTAGAGCAGGCTTTGCCACTGCAGTCTTGCTCCTCCTAGTTCCACTTAGTGCCTACCACCCCTTTCTTAGCTTTGGGATTCTACCCATCTGTTATGACTGCAGCTGTATGCATGATGAACATAGTACAGTTTTGTACCTACCATAAATGTAGATGTTCGAGTGCTAATACAGCTGCAGTCCAGGTTTCCCTCCCTCCTTCCCCTCTTGGGACAGGCCTTTTGGCTAACACCTCCTCATAACAACCTGATTGGGGTATTCATTTATGGTGTATTTGCTTGCAACTACTGTATTTTGATTATATGGCATTGCTTTATTACACAAATTTATGTATTGCCTTCCTTCTGGGGGCACCTGACATCTGGGGCAAGAAAAACTGAAGAAAATGGCGTCGGCTGGTTCTTTTATACCCCTGTCGCATTGACGTCAGGGAAGAAGTGACGACAACCGAAGCCGGACCTAGACTTTGGAATTCGGCCGACCGAGGACCCGCCTGACGGCAGGAGAACCCATCTGTTATGACTGCAGCTGTATTAGCACTCGAACATCTACATTTATGGTAGGTACAAAACTGTACTTTTTCACTCACCACGTCAACATTGTCAGACATAGCTTTCCCATTCCAAAATGCCATTAATGTTGCAGGAAATAATTTAAATTTCTCTGTTTAGAATTTGCATTTCCTCCTCATCATCATTTTCTTCTTCTTTCGGCTTTTCCCAGTTAGGAGTTGCCACAGCGGATCACCTGTCTGCTCATGATTGGCAGTGGAGTTTTACAGTGTTGAGTTGGCAGCTCGGCGCCCAGCCTTCCACAGAAGGCATACACACTCGCACCTAGGGCCAATTTAGAGTGTCCAATCCACCTACAGCATGCCTTTGGGATGTGGGAGGAAACTGGAGCACCCGGAGGAAACCCACGTGACCACAGGGCATGCAGACTCCGCAAAGAAGGCACCCCAGCTGAGGATCGAACTGGAGAACCTCTTGCTGTGAGGCGCCCTTTGAGAGTGACTCTTTGAAGTCTTCTCTAGGTAGTCCTGTACTACAAACACCATTCTCTCTACCACCACTAATTCTGATGTTCTTCGTGTTTCACTGTTGCAGTCCTAACATATGGGTTATCCGGCTCCTGGTAGCCCTCAGTCGGCCCGAATACCAGAGTCTTCGGTATATGACGTCAGCTGCCATTGGCTGTAAAGTGATGTCAGAACATCAGGTGTAAAGGGAGGTGGCCGACGCCATTTCCCTAATCTTTCTTGCCACTGAGCCCGAAGCAGATGCAATTCGCACTAGTGCCAGTCGGCCGTGTATCTTCTTTTTGCATTCCGACTACCAAGTTGAGGACCCTCTTTTCTTGCTTTAATCAATGTCAGATAAAGTTAACTATCTTGACCTGTGGAAAACAGATTCCACACCGTGATTTTCATTCCTATTTTATAACATCTGTGGGCCTTGAGCACGACGTCCCTAACTGTGATCTCTGTGCTTCCTTCAACCCGCGTACCATATGCCGTAGAGCTAAGATTTTACATAAGCATTTCGGAGTCTGGCCTACGTTCGTCGGTATGGCATCTTCTGGTCTCCCAACTTTGGATATATCTAGAAAATGCAAGGACAAGGACCGCAACAGGCCTAGGGTTAAAGCTGCTGATGTCACGCCGGTGAAATTGGTGGTCAGCCCAGCGGTAGCTAGTGAGGCACTTTTGCAGCTCCTACAGTCTGCAGATTTTCAGCCGCAAGCCTCTGCTGAGACCTTCACGGAGTCCTCCATGCCATAGGCTGTTTTGTCTTCAGACCCTCCACCTGTCCCCACCTCAGGTGGGTCCGGAGCCACTATGCAGACACCGGCTTCTGATGCCTCTTCTCTTCGACATGAGACCAGAGCCAGACAAACTACCTTAGCTCAGACTTCTGCAGATGTTCGTGTCTCACTGTTGCAGTCATTACATTTGGGGTTATCTGCTTGCAGGGAGCTTTCAGCTGGCCTGATTATCAAAGTCTTGGGTCCTGCGTCAGTTGCTCTCTCATCTTCCATGACGTCAGGTAGTCAAGGGATATAAAGCATGCAGCCGATGACATTTTATCAGTCTTTCTTGCCGTGTGTTGCCCGAAGCAGAAGCAGTTCGCAAGTGCTGGTTGGCCGACTCCTGAAATTTTTGTTTTCAAGTTTCAGATCCAAAGTCTTCAACTAAGCTAAGTACCCCGTTGGGGAAACTTTTTCCTGCTCAAAACCAATGTCAGTAAAAGTTAACAATTGCATTTCTTGTGGCAAGCAAATACCTCATAAAGATTTTCATTCATACTGCATTCCTTGCCTAGGCCCAGACCATGACGTACCTCACTGTTGGCTTTGTGCCTTATTCAGTCCTTGTACTATTTGTTGTCAGTTTGTCAGTTAATTTTCGCATCTAAATATTTTGGTACTTGGTTCAGTTATCCAGAAATTGCTTCAGTAAGCCACCTGACTACCGACATTCTGAAAAAAGCAAAGATAAAGACGGAGACAGACCGCATAGGTCCAAAGCTGCCGACGACACTTCTCATAAGCCAGTCGTCAGTACTCAGGCACTTTCGCAGCCCCTGATACCCGCTACTTCAGATTCGCAGGCCTCTACTGAGACCCTTTTGGAGTCCGGTATGCCACGAGATGCTTTTTTGACTGTGGAACCTATGGATGTCTCTACCTTGGATGGGTCCGGAGCCGCTGTGCAGGCGCACCAGCTTCTGAGGGTGTATTCAGGAGTACTGACTTGCATATTAAACCGGCGCCATCTTCTTCAAGGTCTAAAACTCGATCCAAGCCCAGAAAACTGACGCCCAGACCACATGGTCGGGCCCCTATGCCTAAAAAACAAATGATAAGAATAGCTGAAGACCTTATTACTCTAATAGGGGAAGCCACCCTTCTCCTACTAAGAGACCTAGAACTGATTTTCCTTCTGATCAGGATTCTGAAATTTCTGTTTTTTCTGATGACCAGGATTTGCCCTTATCTACCTATGAGGATTCTGATGCAGAGGACTCCATTCCCTCTGCTTTCCCTCCAGAGGATTTCTCTTTTGGTGAAACCTTGCATACTCTTAGGGAGCATTTCTGCTGGGAAAGCCAGGATTTCTCTGACTCCAAAAAGAGGCTTAGGGAATTCTTACTCCTGCCTCAACACAGGCCTTTAGCTATCCCTCCTGTACTGGACATTGTAGATGATGCCTTCTCGGAATCTAGCGTGGCCCTTGACACTTTACCTCCTGCTCTCAGAAAACCTGATAGGTATTACAGGGTACCTGACTCTCACAAGTTCCTTTTTAAAAATCCTACTGTGGATCCTGAGACCATTTCACAGGGACCCAAGGGGATTAAGACTATTACTGCCAAAAATCCTTCCCCCTCTGATAGAGATGCCAGGGCGCTGGATAGATGGAGTTAGAAAGTATACACTTCTGCAACTTTAGCCATTAGGGACTTAAACTGCCAGTTTCATATGTTGAAGTATTAGTAGCATCTTACTGGATTGCTTAAACAGAAAATGATATTGATTCCTGACTGTGCTGAAAATAAAGAATTACAGGATTTAATGCATTCTGCTGAACAAGTGGGAAAGCATACTTTGCAATGTGGTTTTGATTCATTAGAGGAATCTTGCAGGGCTGCTGTCACTGTGTCTGTACTTAGAAGGCATTCTTGGCTTAAGGAGCAATCTCTGCCAGATCATGTTAAAGCTAAATTACTGGATGCTCCCTTAGACCAAGACTGCCTGTTTGGCAACAAAGCAGAAGTAGTACTTTAAAAAGATGGAGGAAAAAGCTAAATCTATGCAAACTTTTAAAGATTTCCTGCAAGTATAGCCTCCCAGATTTAGTAGGCATTGGCCCTCTAAGAAATGGTCCTTTCCTGCCTCTTCCAGGCCTTCTCAGTCCAAACCCAGAACCAGCAGAAGACCCAGACTTCAGTTCCAGGGTGCTCACAGGACTAACCAGTGGGGGGCTCCCACTTCCAAAGCAGGGAGTAGTAAGACTCCCCCCTATGGTAAACTTTCTCAATGACCTAACTTTAAACTTTCCAAGCACTGCAAAACTGACCATTCCTTTACGGGGAAAGATCGCCCTGCATGCAAAAAATTGGGAACTCATTACCCAGGACAAATGAGTTCTAAATATAGTTTCCCAAGGACACAGATTCTACTTCCACTCCTTACAAACTCCAAATGGTTAGCCAGACCTACCCCCAAATCAGTGGTCAGATGCTCAAAAGCAGGTTCTGTCTCTTTTAAGCATCATGGCTATTCAGCTTGTCCCAGAAGAAGAAAGGGGGCAAGGTTTTTACTCAAGACATTTCCTGGTACCCAGGAAAGTCCATTCCTGGCGGCCTATCCTGGACCTGTGTATCCTAAACACATTTTTTGTAATCGCAAAATTCATGATGCTAACTCTTCATCAGCTGCTTCCCATGCTTGGCAAAAATGCCTTGTTGGCAGCTCTGGAATTAAAGGAAGCCTTACCTGTACATCCCAGTAAGGTAATCTTGCAGAAGATACCTACGCTTCAGAGCAGGCTACATGCATTATCAGTTTTCTGCACTGCCCTTTGGCTTATCTACTGCGCCCAGGATATTCACAAAGTGCCTAGCTCCAGTTATTGCATTTTGCAGGCAAAGAAATATTCAAATATACCCATACCTGGACGGTTGTCTAATTCAGGTAGAAAGCCAGGACATACTATTAAACCATCTGACATTTGTAAAGAAATTACTAACTTCTGTGGGGTACACCATAAACAAAAAGAAATCATATCTAGTACCTTGCCAACAAATTGTATTCCTGGGAGCAAGCTTGAATAGAGCTTCCCACATGGTATACCTCATGCCAGAGAAACAAGTTCACTTGACAGCCTACTTCAAAAAACTGGCCACAAAGACCCAGCTATCTGCAAGGAAAATACTGCAAGCCCTGGGGTTCATGGTCTCTTGCATTCTACTAATTCCATATGCAAGACTGCATATGAGGAGACTACAATATCATCAATATTCTCATGACCTAGAATCAATGATTCCTATCATACCTTGTCTAAAGATAGAGTTCCTTTGGTGGGCAGAGGCCTGCCACCAAAACAAGGAACTGCCATTCATTCTACCCCCTGCCACCCAAACCCTAACAGACTCATCAGACTATGTATGGTGGGTTCACTTGGCAGGGCAGTGCATTCAGGGCAAATGGAACCCGGGTCAAATGCACCTGCATATCAATCAAAAAGAAATGTTAGCTGTACAGAATGTTCTAACAGCCTTCAAGGACTTCATTCTTCCTGGACAATTATTGGTAAAGATGGACAACGCCACTGTTATGTGGTACATAAACAAGCAGGGGGGAACACACTGATACCCTCTCTGCAGACTAGCCATGGCTCTGTGGTACACAGGTTTGAGCTACCAAGTTGCACCTACAAGCTCAATTCCTTCCAGGCAAGCTAAATACACTGGCAGACGACCTAAGCAGAAATCTCATGGACCCGCACGAGTGGAAACTGGATCCAAAGATATTCAACATTTGAGAAACAAATGGGGGAGCCCAGAGATAGACCTGTTTGCCTCCCCTCAGAACTACCAATTGGACACATTCTGCACAAGGGCTCCCCAAAGACAAGCTTGGAAAGTGGATGCCCTGTTCTTCACATGGAAAAACCTATCAGTTTATGCCTTTGCCCCTCTGCCTCTCCTCTCCAAAGTGCTACTAAAGATCCAACAGGACAAACCAAGGACAATTCTTATTGCACCCGACTGGCCATGCCAACAATGGTACACCCTTTTGCGCAGTGTGTTACTTCTGGAACCATGGCATCTGCCTCAGACCCCTGCCCGCACCTGTCTCAGGCCCCTGCCCTGCTGTCCCAGCAGGAGGGCCAGATTCTGCACCCACAGTTTCAAACCCTGAACTTTGCAGCCTGGCTAATTTCATGATCTCTCTGTTCCCGTACCTCAGTAAGCAAGTGATGGATGTCATTCTGGAGTCAAGGAGGCCTAGTACTAGAAAATCTTATTCTGAAAAATGGAAAAGATTCTGTTCCTGGAACCAAACACAAGGGATGGATGCAACTGTGCCCAATTTACCACACATTCTTCAATACTTAACTGAGATGCTTCACAAGGGCCTTTCCTTTTCTTCCATCAAAATTTATGCCTTGGCCATTTCAGCTCATTATAATACAGAGCCCACCCCTCTTCTCTCATCCACTGCTGAAGCAATTCTTCAGAGGGGCCAAAAACTTAAGACCACCCAGGAGAGCCCCTACTTCAGCCTGGGACCTTGACTTTGTGTTGGAAAAATTCACTCTACCTTCCTTTGAGCCAGCTGCAAATGCAGAGTTGAAATTTTTTTTCTTGGAAAACAGCCTTCCTTCTAGCAATTACTTCAGCAAGATGGGTGTCTGAATTATAGGTCCTCATGGCAGTGGAGCCTTTCGTCTTTCATGCGGACAGGGTGTCCCTCAGGACCAATCCCCTCCTTTATGCCCAAGGTGGTATCCATTGTGGTCCTTAATCAGTCCATTCATTTGCCAACCTTTTTTTCTAAGCCACAGAACAAAGGGGAACAAATACTGCACTCCTTGGATGTTCACAGACAACTTAGATTTTACTTGGACAGGACTAAGCCTCTCAGGAAATCTGAACAGCTGCTGGTTGCATTTGCTGCAGGGGCAGAGAGGAAGCCATTTCAAAGCAAACCATTTCTAAGTGGATAGGCCATTGCATTCATTTCTGCTATAAGCACCATGGAAAACCTACCCCACAGGGGTAAGACCACATTCAACCAGGGCTGCAGCTACCTCTACCGCCTTTCTCAGAGGTGTCTCTACCAGGGACATCCTAGAAGCTGCTACCTGGAATTCTGTACATACCTTCACCAAGCATTACCACTTGCCAATTTTTTCTAAATCCAGAGCTGGTTTTGCCACTGAAGTCTTGCAGGGCCTTATTATAGCTGGTCCTAATGCTATCTAATTGCCTCCTCCCTTCCTTAGCTTTGGGAATCTACCCAAATGTAATGACTGCAACAGTGAAACACGAAGAACATAGTACAGTTGTGTACAGTTACCATAAATTTAGAAGTTCGAGTGTATTCACTGTTGCAGTCTTGGTTACCCTCCCTCCAGCCCTCTGACTTCTATTGTCTATACCTCTATTCTTGTTTACTATGATTAAAGCTTTCTGGTGTATTTGCTTTTTGTTGGAGGTGTAACTTTGTATATAATTGCTTCCCATTATGGGGGCACCTGACATCTGGGGCAAGAAAAACTGATAAAATGGTGTCGGCTGCATGCTTTATACCCCTGACTACCTGACGTCATGGAAGATGAGACAGCAACCAATGCAGGACCCAAGACTTTGATAATCAGACCGACTGAGGGCTACCTGCAAGCAGATAACCCCAAATGCAATGACTGCAACTGCGAATAAACTTGAACATTTACATTTATGGTAAGTGTACACAACTGTACTTTGCTTGGCCTCCCGAGTCCCTCCGGATCCACCACCTTCCAAGAGGGCTAGGAAATTGTCTCCTGATGTTTTGTTTTGTCTGAATCAGATTCTGAGGTTTCCAGTATTTCTGCTGGCGAGGAAGGAAATTCTCAACTTTTTTTGGCTTTGAGGATTCGGATGTTGAGGATTCTATCCTCCCTGCCTCCCCTCCAGAAGATTTTTCCTTTGGGGATACTTTGAATACTCTTAGGGAGCACTTTAAATGGGAAAGTCAGGATTTCCCTCAGTCTAAGAAGAGGATCTGGGAATTTTTAGATTTGCCACAGCATAAACCTCTGGCTATACCGCCTGTTTTGGAAGTTGTGGATGATGTTTTTATGGAAAATTCTTTAACACCTAATTCTGTTCCTCCTGCTCCCAGAAAACCTGATCGGTATTATAGGGTTCTTGATTCTCATCACTTTCTTTTTCGAAACCCTTCTGCTGATCTCAAGGCTACTATTGCTAAAAACCCTGTACCTCCTGATAAGAGTCCTAGAGCCTTGGACAGGTGGGGTAAAAACGTATATAACTCTGCAACTCTTGCCATTAGATCTGTGAATTGTCTTTTTCACATGCTTAAGTGTCAGCAGCATACTTTGGAGGCTATTAAGGCTAAGCTTGGGGATATTCCTTCCTGTCAGAAAACAGACTTACAAGATTTGCTAAATTCTGTCACTCTGGTTAATAAGCGTTCTTTTCATTGTGGTTTTGACACCTTGGAGGCTTCCTGTAGAGCAGCAGCCACTGGTTCCATTAGAAGGCATGCTTGGCTTAGGGAGCAGCCTCTTTCCGAACCTGTAAAATCTAAATTGCTGGATGTTCCTTTGCACAGACATCCTTTTTGGTAAGAAGGCCAAGGAGGTACTGAAAAAGTTGGAGGATAAGGCAAAATCTATGCAAGCTGTAAAAGATTTCCTTCAGGTTCAGCCTCCTTGGTTTAGTAGGCATTATCCTTCCAAGAACTGGTCTTTCTCTGAAAATGGCAAGCAGGGTCGCTCTAGGCCTAGGGGTTTCAGATCTTCCAGAGGGCAAGTGTCTGCCCCTCAAAGGACTAAACAATGGCATCCTTCTGCTAAATCGGGGAGTTCTAAGCCAGCTTCCCAAAGCAAGCATTCTCAATGACTCCGGCCTTCTTGTGCCTACCTCTCTGCAGGCCAGGGGTTTCCTTTGGTGGGAAGGTTAGCTAGGTTTGCGGGGGTATAGACAACCATCACAGACGACAAATGGGTACCAGATCTGTTGGTTCAGGAAGGGGGATGGTTTCTTCATCCTCATCCTCAAACTCTGCATTTAACTGCCTGGCTAATACTTTAAATCTTTCCCAGCAGGTGGTTGAAGTTCTTCAGGATGCCTAGCACCAGGAAATCCTATGCAGATAAATGGAAGAGATTTGTCTCTTGGATGCAGGCTAAAGGCAAAGAGTCTTCCCAACCTTCACTCATTCTTGATTAGCTGGCAGGTTTGCTTAATGGTGGACTTTCCTTTTCTTCAATTAAGATTATGCTTCAGCAATTTCTGCTCATTGTTCTTTTGAGCAACCAATTTTTTCTCACCCCTTGATGAAACAGTTCCTGAGGGGAGCTAGCAATCTTAAACCTCCCAGTAGAGCTCCTACTCCTGCTTGGGATCTTAATTTTGTCCTGGAGAAGCTTACTCTTCCTCCCTTTGAACCTGCTGCCTCTTCAGATTTAAAGTTTCTTTTATGGAAGACTGCCTTTCGTTTGGCTATTACTTCCGCCAGAAGGGTTACGGAGTTGCAAGCCTTAATGGCAGTATAACCTTTCATTATTTTTCATACAGACCGTGTTTCTCTGAAAATTAATTCCTCCTTTATGCCTAAGGTGGCTTCCAGTCTGAAACTTAACCAGTCTATTCATCTGCCTACATTCTTCAATAACCCCCTGAATAAAGGGAAAGGATTCTGCACTCTCTTGATGTGCACAGATTTTACTTAAATAGGACTAAACCCTTTCGGAAGTCTGAGCAGTTTTAGTTTTGCTCTTGGGGCTCAGGCTAAAGCCATTTCCAAACAAATCCTCTCCAAGTCGATTGCTCATTGTATTCATTTTTGTTACCTGCAGCATGGGAAGGTTCCCCCTCAGGGTATTAGGACCCATTCTACTAGAGAAGCCTCTACTTCTGCAGCTTTTTGAGAGGCGTGCCTACTAAGGACATTCTAGAAGCAGTTACTTGGTCTTCTGTCCATGCTTTCACAAAGCATTACAACCCATCTTTGTTTTCTAAATCCAGGGCTGGATTTGCCTCTGCAGTTTTGCAAGGCCTTCTTACCAACCCTTAATCTGTGATTCTTCCTTCCCCCTTTTTATTTTCTTCCTGGGCTTTGGGAATCAACCCATATGATAAGACTACAACAGTGAAACATGAAGAACATAGTACAGTTGTGTACACTTACCATAAATGTAGACGTTCGAGTGTATTCACTGTTGCAGTCCTGGTTTCCCACCCTCCAATTCCCCCTTTTTTCCTAGGGCACAGACTACATATGTTATTTTTAAATGGCTTTTTTCCAGGGTGTTGATAACCCGTATGTTAGGACTGCAAAAGTGAATATACTCGAACATCTACATTTATGGTTAGTGTATACTGCTGTACTTTCCTCGTTGCCACAACTGCTTTGACATTCTTTGAACAGGTTACTTTTCCAGTTGAGTTTAATGGATTTTCAGCCACAGAAGGTCCCATGTCTGGACTGGCTTTCAGAGCACAGCACCCTTTTTGTGTATACAGCCATCCATTTATATCTTTCTTGCCACAGTTTGCAGTGTGTGCACCATTTTAATGTGACCATAGTCCAGCATCATTTGATATATTCCAAAGCTGAGTCAGATAAGGACCTAGATGGGGAAGTTTTTTATTGCTTATTGTAGTTTTTTTAATAGCAGTCTATTCTGCGCAGTTTAGAAGGATTGGGTGCCCGGAAAGATATTTTGGAGCATGTCTATCCCAGAAGAATAAAGGTTGGTGGCCTTGTGGTAGCCAAATCCCATGCATACTGACACAGTTTCTGCCTTTTCTGTTTAGGCCTAGAGTACAACGCTGAGACTTGTATGCTCTGTTAAGAGTTTGCTCCAAAAATTCATAATTGTTCAGTGACTGCTGTCTTCCTCCTGTTAGATCTTAAGAGACTCAAGGTCTTGACTTGTATCATGACATCTTCTCGTTCATGACTGACCTTGGACGACCCCCCCCCCCAAAAAAAAAAAATAGATTGAAGTAGTATAAAGAGAAGTTTGTGTGTAGGGGGATATGAGGGGAATATTACTTGACATTTCCAAGTTAGTCAGGTGGCTAAGCACTCCATTAAGAGTGGTTATGATCAGGAATGGTCTTGTGCATAAGTCAACTAGGCAGCTGCCTCTGGTGTCATTTTTTAGGGGGTTCTTTTGGAGGCACTTTTCCACATTTATTTATTTATGTTTTAAAGCAGTGAAACACGGGAGGGTTCTTTGCTTTAAAAATGAATGAAATAAAAGTATTAATCTCCCAAGGTGCCCCTACATTCCTGCGGTACAGTGGGCAACATAGGGGAGGGTGCTACAGTTGACTTGACCATTCAAGTTATGCATGCTAGTCTCAACATTGCAAGGCTTTTGCTCTGTCTGTTCTGCTCCTGTTGCAGAAACCTTGCAACAGTCAAATATAGGATCATTGTGCAGAGAGAAGCCGGTTTCCATCAGTGGATGTAGTAAGAGAAGTTTTTCCCCCTAAATAAAAAGATGCTGGCAGTGATCATACAGATATTTTGAGGAACAGAGCATTTAAAGGGCAGCAATGTGTTTTCACACGACTGCTATTCCTGAATGTTCCCCACCCCATCCGCTTAAAGTTGAGCATTGTGCTTGTATTTTTAAACTGTTTACTTCTTTTCTCGATTCCTGCATACCTGAAGAATCAGGGTAAAACATAACGAGGCATGGGGATTGGAGGGAGACAACCACCCAAAATTAAGGAACTTTTAAATGCTACTGTTATTTACTTAAGTTAATAGAACAACAGGTTTTGCACATCAACATGCATTTTCCATACAGAGTATGAAACTCTCTCTGACGTTATTCAAAGACTGTAATTCACAGTGATTTTTCCAGAAAAAAATGTTATGATGGGTAAGGCGCAGTTTGGGTAAGTTGAGAGGTATAGTGAATGGCTTGCAGGACCAGGACAAGACAAATATGTAAAACAATCTGTGGTCATTTGAAAAATGCATAAAGTACCTGTAATTCCTAGGGATGTCGTCTGAGGAGAATAGCTGCTGTTTGCATATTATTATGGCTTTGTGATTTGTGTAAAGCAACTTGGAATACTTTATTGCTCAATTGTTTGTGTAGAGAAGTGTTGAAATACATCATATGGCCATTTTTTTATGTTTGAATTGTACACAGAAGTGACTGTAGCAGCTGGGAAGTTAACTAGATGAAAGTAACTAACCTTCTTGTCATTTGCTAAGTTTAAATAGTCAATATTTGACTTTGCAGGACTAGAGTGTATATGTATTAAGTAAGATGGACTACTTAACCTGACATCTGTTATTGCACAGGTGTAATTATTGGGTCTGTCTGTGGAGGGCAATAACAAGCTGTCTGCTGTTTGTTCATTATTCTTGCTTTACAGGGCTAGTATGATTTATGTGAAGAAACATGTAATACTTTAATACATCAACTGTTTGTGGCGCAAAGGTGAAATTACATCCATTGGGCTTTCTCTTTTATCCCAGTTAGACATCTGAATTGCACACAGAAATAGCTGTAAATGCTTGGCAGGGGGTTGTCTGAATGAAAATATCTAACCCACGTGTCATTTTCTCAGTTTAGTCCGTCGTCTTTGAAAACAAAATAAGGCATAAAATGCATCACAGAACATCCAGAACTTCAGAGCTTCTAGGTGCTATAAAAATGGATTTTGATACAGGCTTTAGTAATCACCTCTGACTTGAAGTCTTCCTTGCTTAAAACTTGTCTTGCTCAGAGTTGTGTATAGAAGGTTGGTTGCTGTAGCTTGAGTTTGGGTTCTGGGACAATGTTGTAATTACTTTAATTTTCCTCCCAAATCTCAGAGGTATGCACAGATCACTATATCTTGTGTTGGGCTGGGGTCGGTGCAGTCATTTTTTTAACATTTCTAACAAACTTTAGAGGGTTACAAGTTGCATGCGAGCAGTATATTTTGTAGGAGCATCAGTTTTCTCACAATTAAACATCAGGTGTGTGTGTGTGTATATATATATATATATATATATATATATATATATGTGTGTGTGTGTGTGTGTGTATGTGTGTGTTTGTGCTTGTGTGGCTTTCTTTTGGAGGAGGGTAAGGAGGTATGCTGGACAACAGCAGGTTGAAATATATTCTGATGTCTGTCCATGTTGTTGTTGCAGTATTCTTTACTAAAGGGATTCTTGCCTAGGGTAGGCCAGAGTCTGGCCTGTAAAACAAAGCCTTAGGATTTTAAGGACATCTTATGTCAAATGTAAGCTCCCCGTTCATGGTGTATGGCATAAAGGTAACATATGGATGTACATACCTCAGAACTACTTTGCCATCAGTCCAAATTCCGTCTTCAGTCATCGGTCTGAACACTTTTCCTTTTGTTCTGGTTAACAAGCCATTTTCAGATAAGTGACCCATTGCTGATTTTCTCTTATCTTTTATTTTCTTTTGGTTTGCAATGTTACATGTCATGCAGAAAGAGAAAGATGCCAGTGTGGGAGACAGATTCCTCATAAGGGCTGTCATGAGCAGTGTCTTGTGTTTGAGTGCATCTCACGACCATACTACATGCTTGATTTGTCAAGCGTTTGTCCCTAGGGAGCAGGACTCTTCTGATGAGGACTTGGACTCTGGGAAGAGTCCTTGGCTTACTCCTCTCAGAATCTTTCTCCATTGACTGTGATTTTGAGGAGGAGGATTCCATTAGCCCAGATTCTCTCTTTAAGGAACTTTCTTTTGGGAATAATATCTCTTGTGTGATGGAATTTTTAAATGGCACTGTACTCAGGTGTCTGACTTCCAGAAGAGGTATTATGAACTTCTCCAGATAGTCCCTGAAGCTTTCTGGTGCCCTTCTAGTCCTAGCTGACATGTTGAACACTTTTTCAGCAGCTTTTCAGGCTCCTCATTCCCGAGCTCCAGCTCCTTAAAAGCTTGGCAGATACTATAAAGTGCCTGATGACTGTAAAGTTTCTCTGCAAATGTCGTCCTGCTGATCACAGAGGACCACTCTGTTGTATCTATCTCTTCTGGCAAACCTTACAAGCTCTTGCCTTCAACTGAATTGCTTCCTTCTGACGAGGACAGTAGGGCCATGGAACAGCTGGGCAAAAAGGTGTAACTGCTGCTACCCTGGCTTTTAGGCTATTATTAGACCCATATGACCAGGTGTGTCTTAGCTCTTCTTTCTTTGTTTTGTCAGGTTATCTCTGACTTTCCTGATTGTGAAGGTAAGGTTTCAGCTCTCTGTTTGTTGGAAATCCTCTTCCCAAGTGGCTCGCCATTATATTAAATGTGGTTATGATGCAGCTGATGCTTCTAGACCTGCTGCTTTTTGGTTGTGTGTTAAAGCATTACTCTTGGCTTCACTTCCAGCCTTTGCCTGATGACATTAAGGATTGATGGATGCTCCCTGTGATAATAAAAATCTCTTTGGTTCTGCAGAGGCTGAACTTAAGTTCCTCCAAGAAAAGGGCAAGGCCTTAGACAATTTGAAGCATATTTTTGTTTTCCTCTGTTCCTAAGTTTTAGAGGAATTGTCCCTCTAAGCCTGTCTTTGTGCATACAGTCTCACCCTCCTCCCAAAGGTAAAAAGAGATGTGAAGTTGTTAAATCTCGCTGTTTATTCTCACTGATGGGTTCGAAGCCGATCCATCCTCAGCCGATAGCAAAGCTCAAGGTTTGCCAGTAGCTCGAGACCAAGCCCCTTATCCCACAGTGCACTGCTGGAATTACCCCAGATCTAGTTTGCCACGGCAAGAGAGATCTCGGTGATCCAGCTAGCTTGGACCATTTGTGAGAAAAAACAGCAAGTTTTGATAAAAAAAACCTTTCTTTTTGTTTTAGATATTTTCATATAGATAAGTTGTGTGTTAGTGTTTAAAATTTTAATAATAGAATCTATAGTTTCGGATAGTTAGTGCCCTGTTGGCTTAGTTGTTTTGTTTGGGCCTTTTAGCCATATTTAGAGTTATTAATCTCTTTTCTAATAGTCAGGGTTTTTCTCTGTGAGCCTCTTTAGCCCTGTATTTGTAAAATATAGTTAATTGTTCTAGATAGTGCCCGGGTTGGGCTTAGTTGCTTTGTGGGTCTTTGCAAGTAAAGCAAGGACTTTACTGTATTCGTTTTTTGCCGTATATTGGTTTGTTTTACCTTTACTATGTCGGATGACAAGGAAAAGTCCCATCCTAAATCGGGATTCAAGAAATGCCCAGATTTTGGGCAGACAATGTCCGTCACTGACACACATTCAATGTGTCTACTGTCTGGGGGCTAAACACCTCCAAGACACTTGCAGCATTTGCCATTCTTTTTCTTCAAAAGTTCTCTTGGAGAGAAGGAGGAAACTAATAGGGGATTACTGCAGCATTCCTTTTCTGAGGTGTTTAGTAGCCATGAAGGTACTAACATGTCCTCCAAATCCACAAAATCTTCAGATCCCAAAGTGGCAGAAAAGGCAAAAAACTTCAGAGGGAGGGTCATCGGTTCCACAGGCCTCGGAACCGAATGTACCTTTGATTCGGAGCCAGCTCTCAGTATTGGAACCGGTCTCTGAGGTTCCCTCTTCTCCTCTGCTCCAGTCAGCACCTTCGGTGCATTCATCTAAGTCCTCAGTCAGCCTTTCAGATTTGGACATGGATCGGCTAGTGCAGAAGCTTTTACAGGCACCAAGACTTGCCAAATTGTTGGCCCCGACCAGCTCATCTGTGCCGAAGACCATGGAACCTGATTTGTCTACTTCTTCTCCGAGCTGTACTGGACTCTCGGAGCCGAAGGAAACTGAACCGATGATTGTAGAACCCTTGGAGCCGATACCCGCACCGGTGTTATCAGCTCCATCTACTCTGATGTCCTTAGCACCGACCGGGGACTCCAGGAGCCGACGCTCTCCCATCGGGTCCGGGGAGGATAGTTGGACCGATGTGTCGGTGCCGGCTCTTCCTCTTGGGGCTTCGGCTCAGATGAGCTCGGCTCCTACTTCGGGCTCGAAGCCCATGGTTTCGGTGCGGGAAGATCGGACAGTACTTTCTGGTCCATCTACTCCTTCTCATCGGAGCCATGGTGCCTTCGATGCTATGAGGAGAGTTTTGTCTCCAAAGACGATGTCAACATTGGTTCGGCCTTCCCTCTCCCCTCAAGCTCCTGTGTCTGCTTCTTCGTCCAACGGTCCCCCTAAGCGTAGAGACCCTGAGCCTCAAGTACCCCAACAGGGTGTTCCCTGCTCTTCTGAGACCTCCTCAGATCCCCCCCACTGAGGAGGTGCCCAGGAAGAGACTGTGCAAGAGGAGGCACTTAGACTCCCCACAGGAGTCTTTGACATCTGACACGGACTTGGATGAGTCATAAGGGTCCCCTCGATCCCCCTCTGAGGATATCTCCTTTGCAGAGATACTAGAGATCCTTAGTCAGAGGGGCGATTGGCAGTCCAAGACCCCTACTGAGGACGAGTCCGTGCTCATTTGAAGGCTTTTGGGTCTCAACCTTCCACTTCTTGGGTGTCTCCGCCTTACGACGAGCTCATGGAACTGATCTCTTGTAAGGCGTGGAAGTCACCGGAGGCCATGGAACCTGTTCCTCGCAAGCCAAATAAATTCATGTCTGCCCCAGTGGACAAGCCATTTTTGACAAAGGGAGTGCCTGTTGATGCCATGGTGGTAGCTGCAGCCACCAAAAAGGAAGTGTCTGAGATATCCACATCTATCCATCCTCCTAACAGAGATTCTAGGGTCATGGATAGATATGGGAAATGCATGTTTAGTTCAGCGCCTTTTTCTCTGCGATCACTGAACTACTTAACCCATTTTATGAGACTACAAAGAGATCTCCTGAAAGAGCTAGGAGATGCTCTCCAGGGTACGGTAGCTGCAGGGGTGGCCGACAAAGTCAATGCCCAGCTCGCTACCCTAAACTCAGTGGTAAACTCGTCCATGCTTCGCATATCCTATGCAGCTGATGGATCGAGTAAAGCCGCTAGTTCGGGCATTGCTCTTCGAAGACGAGCCTGGATGCGTCTCTGTTCCTTTGCGGAACCCTTTAAGTCTTCCTTTATCAACACCCCATTCGATGGCTCATCGCTGTTTGGGCCTAAAGTAAAGGAAACTTTAACCAGGTGTTAGCAGGAAGGCAAGACCTTATCTGCTGTTGGAGTCCGTTTTTCTACCCCTACTCGGCCCTACCACAAGGGCCCTAGGGGAGGGAAAATGTGGTTCCGAAAAGCACAGGGAGCCTTTCAGGACACACATGGAGAAACCCCCTCTAGAGGCAGAGGAGGGGGTTATAACAGAAGACGCTGCCCCCGCGGCAGAGGGGGGTCCGCAGCAACAGGGTGACATGGGTCAGCTCTCCGGTCAACCCTACCAGCACCCCTGAAAGGGGGCCCAACTGTTCGGCTCTGGAGGCAGTCGGGGGTCGCTTGTCTTTGTACCCAGAAGCCTGGCTAAACATAACATCCGATACATGGGTACAAAGCATCATTTCCAGAGTTCATACCGTTCTCTACCCCTCCCATTCCTGTAAACAGAATCCCAGATGTTCCACCCAGTCTCAGGGAACAAGCAATCATAGAGGTCCACAGATTGCTATAAAAAAAGAGTCATCCAACCAGTCCCAGCAGACCAAGTTGGATTCGGAACTTACTCAAGATTCTTTTTGGTACGAAAGAAAACAGGGGACTGGAGACCTATCTTGGACCTCAGCAGACTCAACCAGTTTGTAAAGAAAGAGAAGATGTCCTTCAAGGATGCATCTGCAGTCATAACAAATGGGTTGTCCTGTCGTCAGGCAGCCCTTCGGTCGGCCGGATTCCAAAGTCTGGGTCTGGCCTCGGCTGGTGTCGCACTTCACCCGACGTCATCTCTGCTGGTCTTCGGGTATAAAGGCATCAGCCGACGCCATTTTCCCCAGTCTTTCTTGCCGCGTGCGCCAAGCAGAAGCTGTTCGCAAGTGCCGGTCTGTCAGATCCAGAGATTACTACTACCGAATACTACTTCGAAGACTTCTAAAAAGCTAAGTACCCCGTTGGGGACTCTTTCTTGCCTCAGCCGATGTCAGAAAAAGTAAATAACTGTTTAACTTGTGGGAAACAAATACCTCATAAAGATTTCCACTCTTAGTGCTTACCTTGTTTAGGCCCAGACCACGACGTAGCAGCCTGTTTAGCCTGTGCTTCCTTCAACCGACGAACGCTTAGACGTCGGTCGGAGTTTGCTGAACAGTTTTTCAGCTCAGATTTTGCGTACATTATGCCGTCAGATCCTCCGACTACTCAAATTGTTAAAAAACGCAAAGAAAAAGACCGACACTCGCGGTCCGCGGTTTCGGCCGAAACCACGGTTAAGCAAACCGCGAGTGTCTCGGTTTCGGCCGAAACCGAGCAAACGGGTCAATCTTCAGCCGAATCCATGACTACTACTGAGGCTCCTGCTACCCTAGTTGAATCGGCCTCTGAAGTTTTGCCTACTAATGTGGTTCCTAGTGAATTATCAGACACCATCCCTTTGGATGTCTCTACCCCAGCACGTGGTGCTGCTAGGCCTCCTGCAGCCATGTCTATTAAGGCCTTTGCCAGGGCTAAAGCAGCCAAAACTGCTAAATCAGTGCCTGTTAAGCCCCCCTCACACAGGCCCAGTTCCAGTTCACAAATGCTTACTCTGGCAGAGGATCTCATCTCTTTAATTAGGGGATCCCAATCTCACCCAGACAGGGCCTCTCAGCCTCCAGAAAAGAGACCTAGAGTAGAGCCCCCAGAGCCAGTGCCCTCTGATGATTCTTCGGATGACTCAGACATTACAGAACATCCAGAGGCTCCTTTTTCTACTTATGAAGATTCCGATGCTGAAGAATCTATTCCATCTGCCTCCCCACCAGAGGAATTTTCCTTTGGGGAAACCTTACATGCCATGAGAGAACAATTCCAATGGCAGGGACAAGATTTCTCAGATTCAAAAAAAGGCTTAGGACCTTTCTACACTTACCACAACATAGGCCCTTAGCTATACCTCCTGTTCTGCCTGTTGTGGATGATGCATTTAATGATGTTTGCACTGCTCCTGATACTTTACCTCCAGCCCCTGCCAAACCAGATAGGTTTTACAGGGTACCAGACACTCATCACCACCTATACAAGGCCCCACTTGCAGATCCTGAGACTATCTCCCAGGGGCCTAAGGCAGTAGCTTCGACCTCAGCAAAAACCCTCCCTTCTGAAAGGGAATCCAGGTCCTTAGAGAGATGGGGAAAAAGTTTACACCTCTGCTACTTTCTCAGCTAGAGCTTTGAACTGTCAGTTTCATATGATGCAATACCAAGTGTTTATGCTTGATCAGTTAACTAGAAAACTGTCCTCTGATGACTCCTTAGATAAGAAATATGTTTTAGAAATGGTGAATAACATTCAGCAGGTTAGTAACCATTCTTTAAAATGTGGCTATGATGCACTGGAGGCTTCATTTAGATCAGCCATGACTGGCACAGTTATAAGAAGGCATGCATGGTTGAAAGAACAGGTCTTGCCGGATCATGTTAAAGCAAAGCTGTTAGATGCTCCTATGGATAAGGCCAGTCTATTTGGTACTCCTGCTCAGCAAGTAATGAAGAAAATGGAAGAGAAGGCAAAATCTGTACAAACAGTTAAGGATTTCTTACAGGTTCAGCCCCCAAGGTTTAGCAGGAACTGGCCTTCCAAAAATTGGTCCTTTCCAGACTCCTCAAAATCTCAGAGAGGCAGGAATAGACGTTCCAGAGGCAGAAATCAATCCAGAGGAGGTGCCTACAGAGGACGCCAGTGGCAAGGCAATAACCAACGAGGCACAGACACAACCACTGCCACTGCAACAGGACAATCACAGTGACTTGGCTCTGACACCGCCTACCAGGGAACAAACAGCAGCACCTTTAGGTACTATATCACAAAAGACAAGTGGATTTTGCAAACCATAGACCAAGGCTACAGGTTTCACTTCCACACCTTACCAGTAAAAAGAGGAATGCCAAACCTACCTCCAAATCAAAAAACAGAAGCTCTAAAGCAGATAGCTTAATTAACAAAGATGAGAGCTGTGGAACGAGTACCACTAACAGAACAGGGCAAAGGATTCTACTCCAGACTTTTCCTAGTACCAAGAAAAGAGAAAAGTTGGAGACCTATTCTCGACCTGTCCGTCTTAAACACATTCATCATTGTCCCAAAATTCAAAATGCTGACCCTACAGCAACTTCTTCCCATGCTGGGCAAGGAGTGTTGGCTGGTAACTCTAGATCTCAAGGAGGCATACCTGCACGTCCCCATACGACCAAATTGCAGAAGATACCTCAGATTTCTTGCAGGATCAGAGCATTATCAATTCTCAGCATTGCCCTTTGGCTTATCTACTGCGCCCAGAGTATTCACAAAATGCCTGGCATCAGCAATCGCTCATTGCAGGCTACAGGGAATCCAAATTTATCCATACCTGGACGACTGCCTGATACAAGCGGACAACAAAAGCAAGCTGACAAAAGACTTACAAAGAGTCATTTGCTTACTACAAGCCCTGGGATACACAGTCAATTTAAAAAAGTCAAGACTGATACCATCCCAAACAAGAACATTCCTGGGTGCGGAATTGGACACAGTAAAACAGATGGCATTCCTAACTGCAGAAAAACCAGAACAACTCCCTCTTTACTTCTTGGCATTAACAAAGCAGAACAAACTAACAGCAAGAAAAGTACTGCAGGCCTTGGGCTTCATGGCATCATGCATAATCCTGGTCCCCCATGCCAGACTGCATATGAGAAAGCTACAGTGGTACCTAAAGAATTTATGGTCTCAACACAGGCACAGCTGAGAAACCGAAATCCCACTAATCCCATGCCTGAAACAAGAGTTCCTATGGTGGGCTCAAGCATGCCAGTCAAACCCAGGCTTGCTCTTCCACAACTTTCAAACAAGTCAAACCATCACAACGGACGCCTCAGACCTAGGCTGGGGGGCACACATGTTGGGCCAATGCATACAAGGATTATGGACTCCAGACCAGCTGCACCTGCACATAAATCAAAAAGAAATGCTGGCAGTAAAACTAGCAATCCAGAATTTCAGACCTTTCCTCAAGGAAGGCCATTTAATGATAAGGGCAGACAACACCACAGTCATGTGGTACATCAACAAACAGGGAGGCACTCATTCATACCCCCTATGCAGAATGACTCTGGACCTTTGGAATATGGCTCTGAGCTACAACATCCAGTTACAGGCAATATTTGTACCAGGAAAAGAAAACACCCTAGCAGACATGTTAAGCAGAACTACCTCGGATGCTCACGAATGGATGCTACACCCGGACATCTTCAAGGCCATCACAAAGAAATGGGGAATGCCACAAATAGACCTATTCGCATCCCCACTCAATCACCAGCTCAAGAAATTCTGCACAAGGACATACCACCCACTTGCATGGAAGGTGGACTCTCTATCCTTCAGTTGGAAAGGCCTGACAGCATATGCATTTCCACCTCTTCCTTTGATGCACAAGGTACTACTGAAAATCAAAGAGGAATGTCCAAGGATAATTCTGATAGCTCGAATTGGCCAAGACAACACTGGTATCCATTGCTGAGGAGCATGTCTCGGGGAGAATGTGGACACTACCCTGATGCCTTTGATGTTAACTCAGAACAACTACAACATCATGCATCCAAACCTAAAAACTCTGCAACTGACTGCCTGGAACATCACATAACAGCAACTAACCCAGACTTATCCCAAAGGGTTAAAGACATTATCCTTGAAGCCCGCAGACCTTCAACAAGAAGGAACTATGCAGGAAAATGGAAAAGGTTTGTCATTTGGAGTACTGAAAGAGGAAAAGATGTGTCAAGATAGATATTGCTAACATCCTGGAGTACTTGGCAGAGCTTCTCCATACAGGCCTGTCCTATTCCTCCATCAAGATACATGCATCAGCTATTTCTGCAGAATATAGCTTCGATCCCCCTGTCTTCTCACATCCTCTACTCAGGCAGTTCCTCAGAGGAATCAAGAATGTAAAACCTCCTAGGAAACCACCATTACCAGCATGGGACCTGAACTTTGTGCTAGAAAATTGACACTCCCCCCATTTGAACCAGCAGCAACTGCAGACCTTCAACACCTATCATGGAAAACTGCTTTCCTACTGGCAATTACTTCAGCAAGGAGGGTTTCGGAACTACAAGCCTTAATGGCAGTACAACCCTTCCTAATCTTCCATCAAGATAGAGTGTCCATGAGAACTAATCCTACATTTATGCCTAAGGTGGTATCCAGAGTGTCTCTAAACCAGGCAATCCACCTACCTACATTCTTTCCCAATCCACAGAACAGGGGGGAAAGACTGCTGCATACCTTGGATGTACATAGACAGTTACGCTACTACCTGGACAGAACCAAAGGTAACAGAAAAACTGACCAGCTTTTAGTAGCCTATGCAACAGGAAGGGAAGGAAAAGCAATTTCCAAACAGACAATCTCCAAATGGATAGGAAATTGCATAAGATTCTGTTACTCCTACCATGGAAAACCAATTCCACAGAACATAAGACCTCACTCTACAAGAGCTACAGCCACTACCACAGCTTTCTTACGAGGAGTGGTAACCAAGGACATTATTGAGGCGGCTACTTGGACCTCCGTGCATACATTTGCCAAGCATTAAAACTTACCTCTATACTCTAGATCCCGAGCAGGGTTTGCCACTGCTGTATTGCAAGGGATCCTAACTACACCATAATTCTTCTTCCTCCTCCCCTAGTTTGGCTATGGTATTCTACCCATTTGTTATGACTGCAGATGCATCCTTGAAGGACATAGTACAGTTTTGTACCTACCATAAATGTAGATGTCCGAACAGGATAGCATCTGCAGTCAGGATTACCCACCCTCCTTCCCCTCTGTGGTACTCCTAGGGTATTTACCCTCCTAATAGCTAGCTGGAGGGGGGTCTCTTATGGTGTATTTGTTTGTATATATGTACATACATGCTTATTTTTTGTGTTTGCCTTCTTCTTTTTTGGAAACATTGGCATTTATCCAAAATTTAGCTTTCCAAGAGGGCAACTGGCATCTGGGGCAAGAAACACTGAGGAAAATGGCGTCGGCTGATGCCTTTATACCCGAAGACCAGCAGAGATGACGTCGGGTGAAGTGCGACACCAGCCGAGGCCAGACCCAGACTTTGGAATCCGGCCGACCGAAGGGCTGCCTGACGACAGGACAACCCATTTGTTATGACTGCAGATGCTATCCTGTTCGGACATCTACATTTATGGTAGGTACAAAACTGTACTTTCCAAATGGTCACACTTCAGTCCATTCTTCCCTTCCTAGGGAAAGGCAATTGGATGTGCTCCATAGATCTCAAGGACGCGTACTATCACATAAAGATGAACAGACGCTCCAGAGATCACCTGGGTTTCCGGCTGTGAGCCAATCATTACCAGTTTCGAGCCCTGCCCTTTGGTCTCACTACAGCCCCCAGAGTGTTCACCAAATGCATGGCAGTGGTCACGGCTCACCCGAGACGTCTAGGATTCCAGGTGTTTCCATACCCAGACGATTGTCTCCTCACCGCTACCACCAGGCATCAATTGACTCAGGCAACACAATACACTCTGACACTCTGCCATCAATTAGACATTACAATCAACTTCGAAAAGTCTGCCTTATCGCCGTCGCAGCATACTGTTTTTATAGGAGCAGCATTAGATACCTCAACTACCACTCTATGTCTTCCTATCGAAACAGTCTCACTTTTCCGCCAACACGTCAGCTCACTGGTGTCAAAGAACAAAGCTGCAGCAGCAGAGGTCTTGAAGGTGCTAGGTTTGATGGCGGCAGCAATCCTGGCTATACCACTCGCAAGGATGCATATGCGAATTCTTCAGTCGCTCCTCTTTGTTCAGTGGTCTTACCAGAAATTAGCGATGCACCACATGATTCTCATCACGGATTCTTGCAAGAGAGACCTTCGGTGGTGGTTGACGTCTCTTCATGTCACAATCGGGAGACCCTTTGCCCCCCCCCAGTAGCCACTGTGACCACGGACGCTTCCCTGATAGGGTGGGGGGGGGGTATTTTCAGGGAAAGACTGCCCAAGGCACATGGACAGATCAAGAATCACATCTGCACATCAATGTTCTAGAGTTGAGAGCGGTACTTCTGGCGTTGCAGTACTTTCAGGACTCTCTCCCTCTAGCCCCCTACTGGCCTCGACAGATTTGGTTCCCGTTTCTCCACCATCATCTGTTGGAAGATCCATGGATCCTGGACCCAGTTCTGGACCTTCTGACGCACCCGTCAGGGGACCTCCATCCTTCACTGCAGTTCCTGAAACTGACTGCTTCCCCTAATTGCCAGGCTTCATTCAATTTCAGAAGATACAAGACAAATTCTCTTGTCTTCTCACAAGCCAATCCACCAGGAAATTATATGGCAGTAAATGGAAAAGGTTCTCAATTTGGGCCAACACGCAGAAAATTTACCCTTTCCAAGCCCCGCTATCGTCCATTTTAGAATTCTTGACAAAGATTTTTAAGGAAGGGGCAGCAGCTGCTTCAGTTCGAGTCCAGTTAGCTGCCATCTCAAATTTTCATCTTGGGTGTGGTGGCTCAAATGTTGCTCTTGTTGTGTCTTTCTGCTTTTCCCGGTTAGGGGTCGCCACAGCGGAACTCCGGTCTGCTAATGATTGGCAGTTGATTTTTACGTGCCGAGTTGCCAGCCCTGACACAAACTTCAACGAAAGTACGCCCATTCACACATGTCTCCACGCAGAAAACTCTCTAGCTGAGAATCGAACCGGACAGCGTCTTACTGTGAGGCAACAACGCTACCGCAGCACCACCACCGCGGATGTTATGGGCCATAAATTATCTAAGACTTTTCTTAAAGGTGTTCTTCACATGAGACCACCTATCAAAATTCCCTATTCTCCCTGGAGTTTAAACTTTATGCTGTCTCAAATTATTCTTCCCCCTTTTGAACCAGCTTCTTCTTGTGATCTCAAATATTTATCCTGGAAAACTATTTCTCTAGTGGCCATTACTTCTGCCCGCAGAGTGTCAGAACTTCAAGCATTATCTATCAGACCACCTTACATGATTTTCCATGCTGATAGAGTATCTCTCAGAACAAACCCCTCATTTTACCTAACGTCTGTTCTGAATCAAATATCAATCAGGTCATTGAGCTGCCAGTCTTTTTTCCCAACCACTCTAACAAATTGGAATACATGCTGCACATACCTGATGTTCACAGACAGCTCAGATTTTATCTTGACAGAACTAAGGATATTAGAAAATCAGATCAACTTTTTGCATCCTTCTCGGAAGCAAGAAAAGGCAATCCAGTGGCTAAAACAACCTTATCTAAATGGTTATCAGATTGTATATCCTTTGTTTATGAGAATGCGAGCATGCCATTGACACACAAAGCTAAGGCTCATTCTACCAGAGCAGTTTCTACATCTGCTTTTCAAGCTAAATTGCCCCTTGACAATATTTGTGCTGCAGCCACTTGGTCTAAGCTTCATACCTTTATCATGCATTACAAAATAGATAAGGCTTCCAGGGGCAGGTCTTCCTTTGGTTCCACGGTACTGAAAAACATACTTCCATGAGCCACCCAAGATTGAGAGTACTAGGGATGCTACCCATCAGTGAGAATAAACGGCGAGATTTAACAACTTCACATAAAGAAGTTATGTACTTACCATAACGTTCCACGTGAGTTGTCTATCTCGCCTTTATTCTCACGTCCCTCCCTCCTTTCCCCACCTGGCTGACTGTTGACTTAGAGGCTAGTACCATCCTGGTTATTCAATATTTCTTCTTCCCCTTTGTGAAGTGTTTCTTCGTAGAAATAAATAAAAGGGTGTGTGTGTGTGTGTGTGTGTGTATATATATATATATATATATATATATATATATATATATATATATATATATATAAAATGTGTATATAAAATGTGTACTGTTACTCGCAGCAAACAAGATCTGAGGTAATTCCAGCAGTGCATTGTGGGATAAGGGGCTTGGTCTCGAGCTACTGGCAAACCTTGAGCTTTGCAATCGGCCGTGTCGGAGCAGAGGATTGGCTCCGAACCCATCAGTGAGAATAAAGACAAGATAAACAACTCGCATGGAATGTTATGTTAAGTACATAACTTCTTTTTCTAGACAGTCTCCTCCTGCTATGTCTACTCAGACTCGTACTACTCAGAAGCCTTCTTTTACAGACAGGACAGGTTCAGTCTGGCTGTCTTCCCTCCATCCTAAGTCAGGTTCCTTTGTATCTTCATCTTTTCCAGTATTTTCCGATTGGTTAAGGGTCACTCAGGATTCTTGGGTTCTGTCCATCATCCGTCAGAGATACTTCATGGTGTGGAAATTCCTTCCTCCTTTTCTGGGCATTCCTCTATCTCCTCAGAAACAGCTGCCTTTTTCCCCAGATGTAATTTAGTATCTTTTGTCTCAAGGTATCATCCAAGCAATTTCTGCTCCTCAAATGGGGAAGGTGTTTTATTCCAGAATGTTTTTGGTTTCCAGCAAAGAAGGCACCTGGAGGCCCATTCTGAACCTGCTCAACGCCTTTCTGAAGATACCTTCCTTTCAAATGCTGTGCCTTCAGACTTTTTTTTTTTGCTCTTCTTCTACCCTAGGCTTTGCTGATCTCTCTGATCTTGCCATTTCAGGAAATGTTTGTGTTTTTCTGTTTCTTCCTTGCATTTTCAGTTCTGTGCTTTGCCCTCTCTACTGCCCCAAGGTTTTGATCAAATGCCTTACTCCTGTGATTTGAAGGATAAATACGATACATAATCTTTCTGTACCTGGATAACATGCTTATTCAGGCTTCCTCCCCTGAGACCTTGCTTCAGTATCTTCACTGTGCTAATTGCCTCTTTCACATCCTAGGGTGTATGATAAACCTGCAGAAATAATTTCTTACTCCTTTTCAGGATCATGTTTTTTTTCTCTGTTGCAGGCTGCAGGTCATTCCTCTGTTGGCTTCCCTGTCACCACCCAAGATTCTTAATGTGATTGCCTTTTTTCATTCCCTTCTTCCTCGGTCTCAGTTACAGGCAGAGAATTTCTAAGGCCTCTGGGATTCATGGTTACCACCATTCCTGTGCTACATCTAGCCAGACTTCATATGAGGAAACAGCAGTGGATGTTCTTCATGTTTCACTATTGCTGTTGTTACATTTGGGTTATCTGCTTGCAGGTAACCCTCAGTCGGCCTGATTATTAAAGTTTTGGGTCCTGCATCGGATGCTGTCTCATCTTCCATGACGTCAGATAGTCGGGTGTAAAGCATGCAGCCAATGCCATTACATCAGTCTTTCTTGCCGTGCAGTGCCCGAAGCAAAAGCAGTTCGCAAGTGCCGGTCGACCAACTCCTGAATTTTTTTTGAGTTTCAGATCTGAAGTCTTCATCTAAGCTAAGATCCCTTTTGGAGATCCTTTTTTCTACCTCTAAACCGATGTCAGTAAAAGTTAACAATTGTATTTCTTGTGGAAAGCAAATACCTCAAAGTTTTTCATTCGTACTGCATTCCTTGCTTAGGCCCAGACCACGACGTACCTCGCTGTCAGTTTTGTGCCTTATTCAAACCTCGAACTATTCGTCGTCGGTTCATTTTTGCATCTAAATATTTTGGTACTTGGTTCAATTATCCAGAAATGGCTTCAGTAAGCCACCTGACTACCAACATTATGAAAAAATGCAAAGATAAAGAGAGAGACAGACCACATAGGTCCAAAGCTGCCGATGACGCTTCTCCTAAGCTAGTCGCCAGTTCACCGATACTCAGTGAGGCACTTTCGCAGCCCCTGATACCCACCACTTCAGATTCGCAGGCCTCTACTGAGACCCATTCAGAGTCCGGTATGCCGCGAGATGCTTCTTCGACTGTGGAACCTGCGGTTGTCTCTGCCTTGCATGGGTCTGAAGCCGCTGTGCAGGCACCAGCTTCTGAGGGTGTATTCAGGCCTACTGACTTGCATATTAAACCGACACCATCTTCAAGGCCTAAAACTCGATCCATGCCTAGAAAACCGACACCCAGACCGCATAGTCAGGCCCTTATGCCTAAAAAACAAATGATAAGAATGGCTGAAGACCTTATTACTCTAATCAGGGGAAGCCACCCTTCTCCCTCTAAGAGACCTAGAACTGATTTTCCTTGTGATTCTTCTGATCAGGATTCTGAAATTTCTGTTTTCTCTGATGAGCAGGAGTTGCCCTTATCTACCTATGAGGATTCTGATGCAGAGGACTCCATTCCCTCTGCTTCCCCTCCAGAGGATTTCTCTTTTGGTGAAACCTTGCATACTCTTAGGGAGCATTTCCGCTGGGAAAGTCAGGATTACTCTGACTCCAAAAAGAGGCTTAGGGAATTCTTACTCCTACCTCAACACAGGCCTTTAGCTATCCCTCCTGTACTGGACATTGTAGATGATGCCTTCTCGGAATCTAGCCTGGCCACTGACTCTTTATCTACGGCTCCCAGAAAACTTGACCGGTATTAAAGGGTACCTGACTCTCACAAGTTCCTCTTTAAAAATCCTTTTGCGGATCCTGAGACCATTTCCCAGGGACCCAAAGGCATTAAGGCTACTACTGCCAAAAACCCTAGCCCCTCTGATAGAGATTCCAGGGCCCTGGACAGATGGTGGGGGTAAGAAGGTGTACACTTCTGCAACTTTGGTCATTATAGCCTTAAACTGCCAGTTTCATATGTTAAAGTATCAGCATATTATTGGATTTCTTAAACAGAAAATTATGTTGATTCCTGACTGTGCTGAAAATAAAGAATTACAGGATTTAATGCATTGTGCTGAACAAGTTGGAAAACATACTTTGCAATTTGGTTTTGATTCAATAGAGGCATCTTGCAGGGCTGCTGTCACTGGGTCTGTACTTAGAAGGCATGTTTGGCTTAAGGAGCAGTCTTTGCCAGATCATGTTCAAGGTAAATTACTGGATGCTCCCTTAAACCAAGACCACCATTTTGGCAACAAAGCAGTAGTAGTACTTAAAAAGATGGAGGAAAAAGCTAAATCTATGCAAACTGTTCAAGATTTCCTGCAAGTACAGCCTCCCAGATTTAGTAGGCACTGGCAGTCTAAGAATTGGTCCTTTCCTGCCTCTTCCAGGCCTTCAGTCCAAACCCAGAACCAGCAGAAGACCCAGACTTCAGTCCCAAGGTACACATAGTTCTAAGCAGTGGGGGGCACCCACTTCCAAAGCTGGTAGTAGTAAGACACCCCCCTATGGTAAATTGTCACAATGATTTAACTTTAAACCTTCCAAGCCCTGCTCAACTGACTGTTTCTTTAGGGGGAAAGATTGCCCTGCATGCAAAAAACAGGGAAATTGTTACCCAAGACAAATGGGTTTTAAATATAGTTTCCCAAGGATGCAGATTTCACTTCCACGCCTTACCAACCCCAAACGGTTGGCCAGACCTGCCCCCAAATCAGTGGACAGAGGCTCAAAAACAAGTTCTCTCTCTTCGAAGCATCAGGGCTATTCAACCTGTCCCAGAACAAGAATGGGGGCAAGGTTTCTACTCAAGACTTTTCCTGGTACCCATAAAAGACAATTCCTGGCGTCCTATCCTGCACCTGTCTATCCTAAACACTTTTTTGGTAATCCCAAAATTCAGAATGCTAACTCTTCATCAGGTGCTTCCCATGCTAGGTAACCATGCCTGGTTGGCAACACTGGATTTAAAGGAAGCCTACCTACACATCCCAATAAAGGAATCTTGCAGACGATACCTATGCTTCAGAGAAGGCTACATGCACCGTCAGTTCTCTGCACTGCCCTTTGGCTTATCTACTGCGCCCAGGATATTCACAAAGTGCCTAGCTCCAGTCATTGCATTTTGCAGGCAAAGAAATATTCAAATATACCCATACCTGGATGATTGTCTAATTCAGGCAGAAAGCCAGGACATACTGTTAAACCATCTGGCATTTGTAAAGAAATGACTAACTTCTCTGGGGTACACCCTAAACGAAAAGAAATCACATCTTGTACCCTGCCAACAAATTGTATTCCTGGGAGCAAGCTTGAATACAACTTCCCAGATGGCCTACCTCACGCCAGAGAAACCAGTTCACTTGATAGCCTACTTCAAAAAACTGGCCACAAAGACCCAGCTATCTGCAAGGAAAATACTGCAAGCCCTGGGGTTCATGGCCTCTTGCATTCTACTAATTCCATATGCAAGACTGCATATGAGGAAACTACAATGGTATCTAAAAAGCCTATAGTGTCCATGTTCTCAGGACCTAAAATCAATGATTCCTGTCATATCTTGTCTAAAGATAGAGTACCTTTGGTGGGCAGAGGCCTGCCACAGAAACAAGGGACTGCCATTCACTCTACCCCCTGCCGCCCAAACCCTAACAGCAGACGCATCAGACTATGCATGGTGTGCTCACTTGGCAGGGCAGTGCATTCAAGGCAAATGGAACCCAAGTCAAATGCACCTGCATATCAAAAGGAAATGTTAGCTGTATAGAATGCTCTGACAGCCTTCAAGGACCACATTCTTCCAGGACAATTATTGGTAAAGACGGACAACACCACTGTTATGTGGTACATAAACAAGCAGGGGGGAACCCACTCATACCCTTTCTGCAGACTATCCATGGCTCTGTGGAACACAGCCTTGAGCTACCAAGTGCACCCACAAGCTCAATTCCTGCCAGGAAAGCTAAATACACTGGCAGACGACCTAAGCAGAAATTTCATGGACCCACACGAGTGGGAACTGAATCCAAAGATATTCAACATTTTGAGAAACAAATGAGGGAGCACAGAGATAGACCTGTTTGCCTCCCCTCAGAACTACCAATTGGACAAATTCTCCACAAGGACTCCCTACAGACAAGCTTGGAAAGTGGATGCCCTGTCTTTCACCTGGATGTTTATGCCTTTCCCCCTCTGCCTGTCCTCTCCAAAGTGCTACTAAAGATCAAACCGGACAAACCAAGGACAATACTTATTGCACCAGACTGGCCACGCCAACACTGGTACCCCCTCTTGCGCAGTGTCACTTTTGTAACCATGGCACCTGCCTCAGACCCCTGCCCTGCTTTCCCAGCAGGAGGGCCAGATTCTGCACCCACAGCTTCAAACCCTGAATCTTGCAGCCTGATCTCTCCATTCCCATCCCTCAGTAAGCAAGTGATGGATGTCATTCTGGAGGCTGGGAGGCCTAGTACTAGAAAATCTTATGCTGAAAAATGGAAAAATTCTGTTCCTGGAGCCAAACACAGGGGGATGGACACAACTGTGCCCAATTTACTGCACATTCTTCAATACTTAACTGAGATGCTTCACAAGGGCCTTTCCTTTTCTTCCATCAAAATTCATGCCTCGGCCATTTCAGCTCATTATAATACAGAACCCACCCCTCTTCTCTCATCCACTGCTGAAGGAATTCCTCAGAGGGGACAAAAACTTAAGACCACCCAGGAGAGCCCTACTCCAACCTGGGACCTTAACTTTCTGTTGGAAAAGCTCACTCTACCTCCCTTTGAGCCAGCTGCAAATGCAGAGTTGAAATTCCTTTCTTGGAAAACAGGCTTCCTTCTAGCAATCACTTCAGCAAGAAGGGTGTCTGAATTACACTGGGGATGCACAAGCCAGTGCATTTCTTCATGTCGGTTCCAAGTCCGGATAAATGGGGAGGGTTGCATCAGGAAGGGCATCTGGTGTAAAACATCTGCCAAATGAGATATGCGGAAACCAATACAGATTTACATACCAGATCGGTCAAGGCCCAAGTTAACCACGACCGCCACCAGTACTGTTAGCTGACAGGGTGCTGGCGGAAATTGAGCTACTGTTGGCCGAAGGAGGAGAAGGATAAGAAGAGGGGGAAGGCATGCCAGAAGGCAGGAAGAGAGGAGAAAGGTTAGGAGTGTGGTAGTGAGGGTAGGAACTTTGAATGTTGTTAGCATGACTGGTATAGGGAGAGAGCTAGCTGATGTGATACAGAAGAAAGGTTGATATATTGTGTGTACAAGAGACCAGGTAGAAGGGAAGTAAGGCCACATGTATTGGAGGTGGGTTCAAATTGTTCTGTCATGGTGTGGATGGGAGGAGAAATGGGGTAGGGGGTTATCCTAAACAAACGGTATATCAAAAGTGTTTTGGAGGTGAAAAGAGTGTCGGATAGAGTTATTTATGAAGCTGGAAATTGATGGTGTAATGATGAATGTTGTTAGTGTATGTGCTCCACAAGTTGGGTTTGCAATGGATGAGAGAGAAAAATTTTGGAGCGAGTTGGATGAAGTGGTGATGACTGTCCCCAAGGGTGAGAGAGTGGTGATTGGAGCAGATTTAAATGGGCATGTTGGTGAAGGGAACAGAGGGCATGAGGAAGTGATCGGTAGGTATGGTGTTAAGGAAAGGAATGCAGAAGGTCAGGTGGTAGTGGATTTTGCAAAAAGGATGGACATGGCTGTGGTGAATGCGTATTTTAACAAGAGGCAGGAGCATAGGGTGACATACAAGAATGGAGAGAGGTGCACACAGGTGGATTATATCCTATGCAGGAGGGCCAGTTTTAAGGAGATTGAAGGCTGTAAAGTGGTGATGGGGGAAAGTGTAGTTAGGCAGCATTGAATGGTGGTCTGTAGAATGACATTGGTGATCAAGAAGAGGAGGAGGAGTGTGAGGGTAGCACCAAGGATCAAATGGTGGAAATTGAAAAAGGGTGACTGTGAGGTGGAGTTCAGGGAAGAGTTAAGACAGGCACTGGGTGGCAGTGAAGTGCTACCGAATAGCTGAGTAACTACAGCAGAGCTAGTAGGGGAGACTGCTAGAAAGGTGCTTGGTGTGACATCTGGACAGAGGAAGGAGGACAATGAGGCCTGGTGGTGGAATGAGGAAGTACAGGATAGTGTACGGAGACAGAGGTTGGCGTAGAAGTGGGATTGTGTCAGAGAGATGAAGAAAGTAGACAAGGGGTATAAGGAGATGAGGTGCATGGCAAAGAGAGAGGTGGCAAAGGCTAAGGATAAGGCATATAGAGAGTTGTATGAAAGGTTGGACACTAAGGAGGGAGAAAAGGACATGTACCGATTGTCTAGACAGAGGGACCGAGCTAGGAAAGATATGCAGCAGGTAAGAGTGATAAAGGATAATGAGGGGAAACGTACTCACTAGCTAGGAGAATGTGTTGAACAGATGGAAGGAGTACTTTGAGGGGCTGATGAATGAAGAGAATGAGAGCGAGAGAAGACTGGATGATGTGGGGATAGTGAATCAGGAAGTGCAATGGATTAGCAAGATGGAAGTAAGGATAGCTATGAAGAGGATGAAGAATGGAAAGGCTGTTGGTCCAGATGACATACCTGTAGAAGCTTGGAGATGTTTAGGAGAAATGGCAGTGGAATTTTTAACCAGATTGTTTAATGAAATCTTGGAAAGTGAGAGGCCGGAGGAGTGGAGAAAGTGTTTTGGTACCTATTTTTAAGAATAAGGGTGATGTGCAGAGCTGTATTAACTACAGAGGGATAAAACTGATCAGTCACAGCATGAAATTATGGGAAAGAGTAGTGGAAGCTAGGTTAAGAAGGGAGGTGATGATTAGTGATCAGCAGTATGGTTTCATGCCAGGAAAGAGCACTACGATGTTTCCTCTGAGAGTGTTGATGGAGAAGTACAGAGAAGGTCAGAAGGAGTGGCATTGTGTCTTTGTGGACTTAGGGAAAGCATGTGACAGGGTGCCTAGAGAGGAATTGTGGTATTGTATGAGGAAGTCGGGAGTGGCAGAGAAGTATGAGAGTGGTACAGGATATGTACAAGGGTAGTGTGACAGAGGTGAGATCTGCCGTGGGAGTGAGATGCGCTTAAGGTGGAGGTGGGACTAGATCAAGGATCAGCTCTGAGCCCTTTTTTATTTGCACTGATGATGGACAGGTTGACAGACTAGATCAGACAGGAGTCATCGTGGTCTATGATGTTTGTAGATGACATTGTGATATGTAGTGAGAGTAGGGAATAGGTTGAGGAGACCCTGGAGAGGTGGCAATATGCTCTAGAGAGGAGAGGAATGAAGGTCAGCCAGACTAAAATGGAATATATGTGTGTGAATGAAAGGGAGGATAGGGGAATGGTGAGGATGCAGGGAGTAGAGTTGGCGAAGGTGGATGAGGTTAAATACTTGGGATCAACAGTTCAGAGTAATGGCGAGTGTGGAAGAAAGGTGAAGAAGAGAGTACAGGCAGGGTGGAGTGGGTGGAGAAGTGTGTCATGAGTGACTTGTGACAGACTAGTACCAGTAAGAGTGAAAGGGAAGGTCTACAAAAGGGTAGTGAGATCAGCTATGTTAAATGGGTTGGAGACAGTGGCATTGACAAAAAAAAGCAGGAGTCAGAGCTGGAAGTGGCAGAGTTAAAGATATTAAGATTTGCACTGGGTGTGACGAGGGTAGACAGGATTAGAAATAAGTATATTAGAGGGTCAGCCCAGGTTGGACAGTTTGGAGACAAAGCCAGAGAGGCAAGATTGCGTTGGTTTGGACATGTGCTGAGGAGGGATGCTGGGTTTATTGGGAAAAGGATGCTAAGGATGAAGCTGCCAGATAAGAGGAAGGCCTAAGAGGAGGTTTATGGATGTGGTTAGAGAGGACATGCAGGTGGTTGGTGTGACAGCAAGATGCAGAGGACAGGAAGAAATGGAAACGGGTGATCCGCTGTGGTGACCCCTAACTGGGAAAATCCAAAAGAAGAAGAAGATGGCTGTGGAGCATTTCATCATCTTTCATGTGGACAGGGTGTCCCTCAGGACCAATCCCTCCTTTATGCCCAAGGTGGTATCCAGTGTGGTCCATTCATTTGCCAACCTTCTTTTCTAATCCACAGAACAAAGGGGAACAAATACTGCACTCCTTGGATGTGCACAGACAACTTAGATTTTACTTGGATAGGACTAAGCCTCTCAGGAAAGCTGAACAGCTGCTGGTTGCATTTGCTGCAGAGGGAGAGGGGAAGGCCATTTCAAAGCAAACCATTTCTAAGTGGATAGGCCATTGCATTCATTTCTGCTATAAGCACCATGGAAAATCTACCCCACAGGAGATAAGACCACATTCAGCCAGGGCTGCATCTACCTCTGCAGCCTTTCTCAGAGGTGTCCATACCAGGGACATCCTAGAAGCTGCTACCTGGAGTTTTGTAAATACCTTCACCAAGCATTACCACTTGCCATTTTTTTGTAAATCCAGAGCTGGTTTTGCCACTGCAGTCTTGCAGGGCCTTATAGCTGGTCCTTATGCTATCTAATTGCCTCCTCCCTTCCTTGGCTTTGGGAATCTACCCAAATGTAACGACTGCAACAGTGAAACACGAAGATCATAGTACAGTTGTGTACCCTTATCATAAATGTAGATGTTCGAGTATATTCACTGTTGCTGACCTGGTTGCCCTCCCTCCAGCCCCCTGACTTCTATTGACTATACCTCTATTCTTGCTTACTATGCTTAAAGCTTTCTGGTGTATTTGCTTTTTTGTTGGAGGTGTAACCTTATGTGTAATTGCTTCCCATTATGGGGGCACCTGACATCTGGGGCAAGAAAAAGTGATGTAATGGCATTGGCTGCATGCTTTTTATCCCTGACTACGTGACGTCATGGAAGATGGAACAGCAACTGACACAGGACCTAAGACTGAGGGCTACCTGCAAGCAGAGATAATCCAAATGTAATGACTGTAACAGTGAATACACTCGAACATCTACATTTATGGTAAGTGTACACAACTGTACTTTACTAAAGTCAGTGTGGCTCCAACACTGTCATCCTTTAGACTTTCTAGTCCCTCTTACTCCATGCCTCAAACTAGAGTTTCAATGGTGGATTCCTCAGCCGTCTCTCAACCCAGGGCTTCATTTTCAGCCCCAAGTCCTCCCTCAGGTACTCTTTTTGGATTCAGGGTCTTTGGCCCATTCATCAGAAGGCAGACCACATCAACATCAAGTAGATGAGAGCTCTGTTCCTTGCTCTTCAGGCCTTTCATACTCTCCTCCTTCCAGGGCCTCTCAAAATCTTAATAGACAATACCACAGTGGTGTTGTACATCAGCAAGCAAGGAGGGGACACGGTCCTACCTTCTGTGTAGACCAGCTCTTCAAGTTTGGGATCTGGCTCCTCAGGCTGTTTATATTCTTTCAGAACTAAACTTTGTGGCAAACTCTGTGAGCAGGTCCATAAAACAGGCTCACGAATAGATACTTCACAGATGTGTTTCTGGACATTGTCCAATAGTGGGGTACTTCTCGGGTAGATATTTTTGCCTACCGTCTAAACAAACAACTTCCTCTTTTTTGCACCAGAGTCCCAAGATGTGAAGTTGTACTATCTCGCCGTTTTGTTCTTACAAACGGGTTCGGAGCCGATCCCTCGGCTCTGAGTCGGCCGCTTTCCAAGCTCAGACTCCGAGAAGCTCGAGACCTAGTGGATATCCCATAATTCCCCAGATCTAGTTTGCCGCTGCAATGATCGCAAGCTGTCAAGAGTGAAGCTCAGGCCAGTGAAAACTTCTTTTACTTAAAAATTTTTGTAGTTTAAGAATTTATTTTCTGTGATGGTCTTAAATTAGTTAGTTTTGGTAGAGTAGATTTTTTTATAGTAATTTAGTAGTTGAAGGGGTTTTTTCTCCTTAGTAGTTGACAGGGCTCTGTCAATATATTATTGTATATATATTATAGTCAAGTGTGCTGTGGAGTGTTTTTTCTAGTAGTTTAAACTTTATAATATCGACTTGGAGGAATCGGAAGGGTCCCCACGGTCCCCCTCGGAAGATGTCTCATTTTCAGACATTCTAGAAATCCTGAAACAGAGAGGGGATTGGCAGTCCCTTGCCCCTACTGAGGACGAGTCGGTTCTCCTGAAGGCCTTTGGATCTCAACCATCCACCTCTTGGGTTACTCCGCCCTTCGATGAACTAATGGAACTAGTTGCTCAAAGGGCGTGGGAGTCTCCTGACACCATGGAACCAGTCCCTCGGAGGCCTAATAAGTTCATTACTGCACCATCAGACAAGCCCTTCTTGACAAAAGGAGTTCCGGTAGATACTACGGTGGTGGCGGTGGCGGCGGCCACTAAAAAAGAGACGTCGGAGTCTTCTTTCACTGTCTATCCTCCTAATAAAGATTCCAGGACTATGGACAGATATGGAAAACGCATTTTCAGTTTGGCGACATTTTCCATGAGATCGCTAAACTACCTAACTCATTTCACACGTCTTCAACAAGATCTCCTTATCTCCTCAAAGAACTAGGAGACACTCTCCAGGGTAATGTAGCTGATGCAATCTCTGACTAGGTGAATACACAACTCAACACCCTAAATTCCATAGTCAACTCATCCATGCGGCTCATTTCGTATGCTGCCGAGGGTTCGAGTAGAGCGGGCGGGTTCAGCGATAGCTCTTAGGAGACAATCCTGGATGCACCTGTGCTCCTTCGCGGAAGCCTTTGTCTTCATTTGTGAACACCCCTTTTGACGGATCGGCCTTGTTCGGACCAAAAGTTAAGGAGACACTTATGAGGTGTGAGCAAGAAGGAAAGACTCTGTCTGCAGTCTGAGTCCGTTTTTCCACTCCAACCAGACCGTACCCCAAAGGGCAACGAAGTGGGAAAATGTGGTTCTGGAAACCTCAGGAAGCTTTCCAAAACACACCTACAGATACCTCCTCCAGAGGCAGAGGAAAAGGTCAAAATGGAAGACTCCATCCAATCGGCAGAGGTGGTCCACAAAAGCAGGGTGACAGGGAGCTGTTCTCTGGCAAACCCTATCAGCGTTCCTGAAGGGAAGCCTGGCTGTTTGACTCTGGAGACAGTCGGGGGTCGCTTAGCTTTACACCCAAATGCCTGGCTAAACATCACAACAGATTCCTGGGTGAAAGACATCATTACCAGAGGTTACCACATTCCCTTTATAAGAAATCACCCTGTATTTGCAAAAAGTCCAGACGTTCCACCCAGTCTGAGAAAGCTAGCAGAGATAGAGATTCAAAATCTTCTAGACAAAAGAGTCATCCAGCCAGTCCCGGCAGACCAAAGAGGATTCGGAACTTACTCAAGGTTCTTTTTAGTGCCAAAGAAGACTGGGGGACTGGAGGCCCATTCTAGACCTCAGCAGGCTCAACGCCTTTGTAAAGAAGGAGAAGTTCCAGATGGTCACGCTGCAATCAATCCTCCCTTTTTTGTCAAAGGGGGAGTGGATGTGCTCTATAGATCTCAAGGATGCATACTACCATATCAGAATGGACAGAGCATCCAGAGATCATCTGCGTTTTCGGCTGGGAGCCAGTCATTACCAATTCAGAGCCCTGCCCTTTGGTCTCACCACAGCCCCCAGGGTGTTCACCAAATGCATGGCGGTGGTTACGGCTCATCTGAGACGACTAGGATTCCGAGTGTTTCCATATCTGGACGACTGGCTCCTTACCGCCACCACCAAGTATCAACTTCTGCGGACAAGAGACTACTTAATACATCTTTGTTCTCGTTTAGGTATCACTCTAAATTTCGAGAAATCTGCATTATTGCCCTCGCAGCATATTACCTTCTTAGGAGCAGAAATAGACACCGTCAACGAAAAAATTAAGTTGCCTCAATCCAGAATTGTCTCACTGAGGGATCAGTTATCCAGCCTCCTAGTTCTTGACAAAGCACCGGCGTCACAGATACTACAACTTTTGGGCACAATGGCGGCAGCCTTGATAGCAGTTCCCTTAGGCTGAATGCACATGCGGATATTACAATGGCTACTTTTCGCTCAATGGTCCTACCAGAGTCTACCCTTATCATACGAGATTCGATTGACAATTCTTTGCAAGAAAGATTTCACTTGGTGGTTAATCAGCGACCAAGTGACAATCGGTCGTCCCTTTATTCTTCCCCAACCCGTAGCCACGGATGCTTCCCTGATAGGGGGGTGGGGGGCTTTTTCAGGGAAAGACTATCCAAGGCACTTGGTCGGTTATGGAGACTCATTTGCATATCAACGTCCTGGAGCTGAGAGCAGTGTTCCTAGCGTTGCAGCACTTTCACAACTCTCTACCTCTAGGTACGATTGCCATCCAGACAGACAACGTGTCGGTAGTCTGGTACATCAACAAACAAGGGGGAACCAAGTCCTATCCCCTATGCCACGAGGCCCTGAGAATATGGCAGTGGGCTGTATCCACCGGAAGCTTTCTGACAGCAACGCACATCCCGGGATCTTCCAACGTGATAGCCGACAGTTTAAGCAGGGCTATGCTGCTGCCTCATGAGTGGTCTCTAAAACAGAGTGTGGCGGAACAGATCTTCCTCCGATGGGGCCGGACTTGCTGCGACCTGTTTGCATCCCCAATGAATGCCAAATGCAGCAGCTACATTTCCCTTTATCCCCCACCGGGGAACAAACCAAGGGATGCACACATGCACAATTGACCCCCCGGGTCTCCTATATGCCTTTCCACCGATCCCCTTAATTCCCAGATTTATTCAGAAAGCCAAAAGTCTAGGAAGGACAGTTATATTGATAGCCCCGTCTTGGCCTCGGCAAATTTGGTTCCCCTTTCTGCAGAAATATCAACTGGAAGAACCGTGGATCCTGGACCCAATGCCGGACCTGCTGACCCTTTCGTCGGGAGTTCTTCATCCTTCCCTTCTCTCCCTAAATCTGACAGCTTGGCTGCTCCAATTCCCACTTTAGCCAGGTCTACTGATTTGTCCCCTGCCGTCCAGCATATCATAGTTTCTTCTCACAAACTATCTACCAGGAAATTATACAATAGTAAGTGGAAATGATTCGTACATTGGGTTGCTCGCTACAACATTAATCCATTTGTGGTGCCACTTCATATCATTCTGGAGTTTTTATCCTCATTGTTCAATAAGGGCTCGGCAGCAGGCACCATAAGAGTAAAATTGGCTGCTATCTCAAACTTTCATGTAGGATGTGATGGATCTAACATTATGGCGCATAGGCTTTGTAAAGTGTTTTTAAAAGGAACCCATCACCTCAGACCACCAGTTAGACACCCTTTTTCTCCCTGGAATTTAAATCTCATATTATCACAATTGATGCTTTCCCCGTTCGAACCAGCCTCTTCATGCCCTCTGAAATTCCTTTCGTGGAAGACTATTTTCTTGGTAGCCGTTACTTCCACACGTAGAGTGTCTGAACTGCAGGCATTGTCCTCCAGACCGCCATATTTAATTTTTCACCCAGACAGAGTTTCTCTTAGGACTAACCCCACTTTCCTTCCCGAAGTGTGCTCAGAGAGCAACCTCAATCAATCCATCGAACTTCCTACCTTCTTCAGACATCACACCAACAAACTAGAATATATGTTGCATAAGCTTGACGTGCACCAGCAGCTAAGGTTCTACCTTGACCGTACTAAGGATTTCAGACAGACTGAACAGCTGTTTGTTTAGTTCGCTGATAACTGGAAGGGACATGCAGTTTCAAAAACCACTTTATCCAGATGGCTGGCTAACCGTATCAAATTTGTTTACGCGTCTACCAATCAGTCATTGTCCTCTGACGTTAAAGCCCATTCTACCCGGGCGGTGTCTACATCCCTGGCATATGCTGCCCGTTTGCCTTTAGATGTTATCTGTGTAGCTGCCACATGGTCTAAGCCTCACATGTTCATCACTATAAAGTGGACAGGGCTTCCAGAGAAAGGGCCTCCTTTGGTTCCACTGTGCTCAGGAATGTTCTCCCGTGAGCCACCCAGGATTAGGGTGCTTGGGACGCTACCCATTTGTAAGAACGAAACGGCGAGATAGTACAACTTCACATAAAGAAGTTATGTACTTACCATAACATTCCATGTGAGTTGTACATCTCGCCTTTTTGTTCTTACATTCCCTCCCTCCGTCCCCCTCCATGGAGAGTGATGGCTGCCTTAGCAGGGAGGTCAGTTTTGGTCATTTTTACATCAGCCTATCCTTGGGCAGGTTGCCTCCTTCCTCTATTCCTGTTTTCTTCTGGAATTCACGATTCAGGGGGGGTTGGTACCTTTCCTTGGTTTCCTGCGTTGCAACTTGCTAGATCTGGGGAGTTACAGTAGGGAATCATGGGATATCCACTAGGTCTCAGGCTTCTCTGAGAGTCTGAACTTGGAAAGTGGCCGACTCGGAGCTGAGGGATCGGCTCTGAACCCGTTTGTAAGAACAAAAAGGCGAGATGTACAACTCACATGGAACGTTATGGTAAGTACATAACTTCTTTTTCTCTGGCATGGAAGGTGGACACCCTATCTTTTTCTTTGAGGGGGATGTTTCTATACCCTTTCCCTCCCCTTCCTCTCATACCGTGGGTCTTACTCAAGATGAAGCAGGACTCCCCATAGTCTTACTGGTGACTCTGTTTTGGCCCAGACAGCATTGGTTCCCTCTTCTTGTGCACCTAGCCAAGGACAGTTACCTCAAGTTACATCACAGGGTGAACCTACTCACACAAGACAAGGGGTCTCTCATCCATCCTCACTAGTCCACTCTTCAATTGACACTGTGGGTGATTGGGTGTTTTCTGAGGATGTGCTTTGTTTCAGCAGGAGGCCAGGAAAACACTACGAGAAGTCCTATGTATCCAAATGGAAGAGATTTTCTGTATGGTGCCCTGCTCTTGACCAGAATTCACTTTCTGTGGCGATTCCTCTGATTCTGTCTTATTTGTGTGAATTGCTCCATGCTCAGTTGACATATTATTCAGTAAAACTCACCTTTTAGCTATTTATGCTTGTTTGCCTTTGTCCCCTTCTCTGACAGCCTACAGATTTGAGGTCAGTTTAAAATGTGTCCTTCTTATTAGACCTCCCAGAAAACCTATTATTCCTTCCTGGGGCCTTAATTTTGTTACTGAAAAGTTGACTCGGGCTCCCTTTGAGCCTATGGCTTCAGCTTCCTTGCAGCATTGTACATGGAAGACTGCTCTTCTTTTGGCCCTTACTTCTGCTAAGAGAGTTTCTGAGCTTCAGGCCCTTATGGCTGTTCCTCTTTTTTGAGTTTTCATAGGGACAGGGTGTCTCTTTATATTAATCCTTCTTTTATGCCCAAGGTGGTTAATGAATTGTCTCTTAATCTATTAATTTGCCCATATATTTTCCTTCTCTGCAGTTTGCTAGTGAAAAGGCTCTTCACACCTTGGATTTGCATAGGTAACTCATATTATTTAGATGAGACTAAAGGCATTCATAAGTCTGTCCAGCTTTTTATTTCTTTTCATCCTAAGTCTTTAGGTTTGGCTGTTTCTAAACAAACAATTTCTTCATGGATCTCTAAGGCCATTTCTTTTTGTTACACTTTTTATGGGAAAAGTCTGCCTCCGTAAAGGCTCATTCTGCCAGGGGTGTGGCTTCCTTTAGTGCTTTTTTCAAACGATTGGAAATCAGTTCCATTCTTGAAGCTGCTACTTGGACTTCTGTCCATACCTTTAAGCATTACAAATTGGATGATGTTTCCAGAGAGCTGGCATTGCCAGAGCGATCTGGCATGAGTTTCCTGAAGGCTGTGCTAGACCTTCCTCCTTCAACCTTTCATCTTGAGCTTTTGTACTCTCCCTTTAGTAAAGATCCTGCAGCAGTGATATGGAAGGACATGGTACAGTTCCATAATGTCTTACCATATCAGTAGATATCCTTCTCTGCATTGTTGCAGTATTCACTCCCTCCTCGCCCTTTTTCTCTTCTCCTCCTCCTTTTTTCCTTCTGGTTGCACGTGCTCCTCCTCTCCTTGGACCATTGTTCCTCCTGGGGCTATTCAGTTCTGAGGTATGTACATCTGTTTGTCATCTTTATGGCCTATGCCATGAGTGGGGAGCATACAGTTGACATACGACAGCCTTAAAATCCTAAGGCTTTGATATGCTGGATGGATGTTGGGTACCTTAGGGAGGAAATCCTGCAGTGAAGAGAAGGACATCTACTGCTATGGTAAGATTTTACACAACTATACTCTATTTTTGTATTTTCATTCCATTGACATCAGAGGGTTATACAGATGGTGGCAGGGTGACTGTCTTTTGGGGGTAGGGTTGTGGAGGTATGCTGTATGCACATATGACAGCAGTAACTTGAAATGTGTGACTGTGGCCATTTGTGCTTTAATTTTCAACCTAAGCTAACACTGGAGTGAGATGCACAGAAAGTGACTTGTTTTATTTTATTGTGTTGTATTTTATGTATGTATGTTTTGGGGGTAGGGTGTGGAGACGGGTCCTATTCCAACATATGATTTATGTATCCTGGCAAATGTGACTTCTCAGATGATGTCCTTCATGGATGCATCTGCAGTCATAACAACTGGGTTGTCCTGTCGTCAGGCAGCCCTTCAGTCGGCCGGATTCCAAAGTCCGGGTCCGGCTTCGGCTGATGTCGCACTTCACCCGACGTCATCTCTGTTGGTCTTCGGGTATAAAAGCATCAGCCGACGCCATTTTCTTCAGTCTTTCTTGCGCGTGGCGCAAGCAGAAGCTGTTCGCAAGTGCCGGTCGGTCGGATCCAGAGATTACTTCTACCGAATACTACTTCAAGACTTCTAAAGCTAAGTACCCGTTGGGGACTCTTTCTTGCCTCAGCCGATGTCAGAAAAAGTTAATAATTGTTTAACCTGTGGGAAACAAATACCTCATAAAGATTTCCACTCTTACTGCCTGCCTTGCTTAGGCCCAGCCCACGACGTAGCAGCCTGTTCGTCCTGTGCTTCTTTCAACCGACGAACGCTTAGACGTCGGTCGGAGTTTGCAGAACAGTTTTTCGGTTCTGATTTTGCGTACATTATGCCGCCGGATCCTCCGACTACGCATTCTGCCAAAACGCAAAGAAGACCGACACTTCGCGGTCCGCGGTTTCGCCGAAACCATGGTTAAGCAAATCATGAGTGTCTCGGTTTCGGCCGAAACCGAGAAAACTGATCAAAATACAGCTGAATCTATCTCTACAACTGAGGTCCCTGCTAACACTCTTGAATCGGCCTCAGAAATTTTAGCTACTACGGTGCTTACCACTGACTTATCAGACACCATTCCCTTGGATGTCTCTACCCCAGCACGTGGTGCTGCTAGGCCTCCAGCAGCCATGTCCATTAAGGCCTTCGCCAGGGCTAAAGCAGCCAAGACTACTAAAACAGGGCCTGTTAAACCCCCCTCAACCAGGCCCTCCTCCAGTTCTCAAATGCTTACTTTGGCAGAAGATTTAATTTCATTAATTAGAGGATCTCAATCTCACCCAGACAGGGCCTCTCAGCCCCCAGAGAAGAGACCTAGGGCAGAGCCCCATGAGCCAGTGTCCTCTGATGATTCTGCTGATGAATCAGACATAACTGACCAGCCAGAGGCTCCTTTCTCCAATTTTGAAGATTCTGATGCTGAAGAATCCATTCCAGCTGCTTCCCCACCAGAAGAATTCTCCTTTGGGGAAACCTTGCATGCCATGCGAGAACAGTTCCAATGGCAGCAACAGGATTTTTCAGACTCCAGGAAAAGACTTAGGACCTTTTTGCACCTTCCACAGCACAGGCCCTTAGCTATACCTCCTGTTCTCTCTGTGGTGGATGATGCTTTCAATGATGTCTGCTCCGCTCCAGATTCTTTACCCCCAGCCCCTGCCAAACCAGACAGATTTTACAGGGTGCCAGATACTCATCACCACCTTTACAAGGCCCCTCTTGCAGACCCCGAAACTATTTCCCAGGGTCCCAAGGCAGTAGCCATGACCATAGCTAAAAACCCTGTTCCTTCTGAAAGGGAAGCAAGGTCATTAGACAGATGGGGTAAAAGGTTTACACTTCAGCCACTCTCTCAGCTAGAGCTTTAAACTGTCAGTTTCACATGATACAATACCAAGAGTTTATGCTTGATCAGTTAACTAAAAAGCTAACCACTGATGAATCTCTTGATAAGAAATATGTATTAGAAATGGTACATAACATACAGCAAGTTAGTAACCATTCTTTAAAATGTGGCTATGATGCACTGGAGGCTTCATTTAGATCAGCCATGACTGGCACTGTAATTAGAAGGCATGCATGGCTAAAGGAGCAAGCTTTACCGGATCATGTTAAATCTAAATTGCTAGATGCTCCTATGGATAAAACAAGTTTGTTTGGTACACCTGCCCTGCAGGTTATGAAGAAAATGGAAGAAAAGGCAAAATCAGTCCAGACAGTTAAAGATTTCTTGCAGGTTCAACCCCCAAGGTTTAGCAGGAACTGGCCTGCCAAAAATTGGTCCTTTCCTGACTCCACAAGACCTCAAAGGGGCAGGAATAGACGTTCCAGAGGCAGAAACCAATCCAGAGGAGGTGCCTACAGAGGACGACAGTGGCAAGGTAACAACAGAGGGCACAGACTCAACACCTGCCACTACATCAACACAGCCACAGTGACTTAATCCTAAACCCGCCTACCAGGGAACAAATAGCAGCTCCTCTAGGCGGAAAGCTAACCTTATTTTCAAAAAACTGGCACCACATAACAAAGGACAAGTGGATTTTACGAACCATAGATCAAGGTTACCGGTTCCACTTCCACACTTTACCAGACAAAAGAGGAATGCCAAATCTACCTCCAAATCAAAAGACAGAGGCTCTACAACAGATAATGGAGTTAGCAAACATGGGAGCTGTGGAGAAAGTGCCAACAGCAGAGCAAGGAAAGGGGTTCTACTCCAGACTATTCCTAGTTCCAAGAAAGGAAAAAAGTTGGAGACCAATTCTAGACCTGTCCACCCTGAATACTTACATCGTTGTCCCAAAATTCAAAATGCTGACCCTACAGCAACTTCTTCCCATGCTGGGCAAGGAGTGTTGGCTGGTAACTCTAGATCTCAAGGAGGCATACCTGCACGTCCCCATTCGACCAATCTGCAGAAGATACCTCAGATTTCCTGCAGGATCAGAGCACTATCAATTCTCAGCATTGCCCTTTGGCTTATCTACTGCGCCCAGAGTATTCACAAAATGCCTGGCATCAGTAATCGCCCATTGCAGACTACAGGGAATTCAAATTTATCCATACCTGGACGACTGCCTGATACAAGGAGACAACAAAAGCAAGCTGACAACAGATTTACAAAGGGTCATTTACTTGCTTCAAGCACTGGGATACACAGTCAATTTACAAAAGTCAAGACTGATACCATCCCAGACAAGGACTTTCCTGGGAGCGGAATTGGACACAGTAAGACAAATGGCATTCCTAACTACAGAAAACAAAAAGAACTCCCTCTTTACTTCTTGGCACTAACAAAACTGAACAAGTTAACAGCAAGAAAGGTACTGCAGGCCTTGGGTTTCATGACATCATGCATAATCTTGGTTCCATTTGCCAGACTACATATGAGAAAACTACAGTGGTACCTAAAGAATTTATGGTCCCAACACAGACACAGCCTAGAAACGGAAATCCCACTAATACCATGCTTAAAACAGGAGTTCCTATGGTGGGCTCAGGCATGCCAGTCAAACCCAGGCCTGCCCTTTCGCAAGGGTCAAGCAAGCCAGACCATCACAACAGATGCTTCAGACCTAGGATGGGGGCGATATGCTGGACAAATGCGCAAGGATTGTGGACACAGGACCAACTTCACCTGCACATCAACCTAAAAGAAATGCTGGCAGTAAAACTGGCAATCCAAAAGTTCAGACCATTTCTCAAGGAGGACCACTTGATGATAAGGACAGACAACACCACAGTCCTGTGGTACATCAACAAACAGGGAGGCACTCATTCTTACCCCCTATGCAGAATGACTTTGGAGCTGTGGACCCTGGCACTCAGCTACAACATCCAGTTACAGGCAATATTTGTGCCAGGAAAAGAAAATTCTCTAGCAGATATGTTAAGCAGGACCACATCGGATGCCCACGAATGGCAGCTGCACCCGGATATCTTCAAGACCATCTCGAAGAAATGGGGAATGCCTCAGATAGATCTATTCGCATCACCTCTCAATCACCAGCTCAAAAAATTCTGCACAAGGACATTCCACCCACTAGCATGAAAAGTGGACTTGCTCTCCTTCAGCTGGAAAGGCCTAACAGCATATGCATTCCCACCTCTTCCCTTGATACACAAAGTACTACTAAAAATCAAGGAGGAACGTCCAAGGATAATCCTGATAGCTCCAAACTGGCCAAGACAGCATTGGTACCCACTGCTGAGGAGCATGTCTCGGAACAATATGTGGCCAATTCCCTGATGCCTTTGATGCTAACTCAGAACAACTTCAGCACCATGCATCCAAACCTAAAACGCTGCAACTGACTGCATGGAACATCACATAGCTGCTAATACCGAACTTTCACAAAGAGTTAAAGACATTATTCTTGAAGCACGCAGGCCTTCAACTAGAAGGAATTATGCTGGGAAATGGAAAAGGTTTGTCATTTGGAGTTCTGAAAGAGGAAAAGATGTATCAAACATAGATATGCCTAACATTCTGGAGTATCTGGCCGAACTACTTCATTCAGGCCTGTCCTACTCCTCCATTAAGATTCATGCATCAGCTATTTCAGCAGAATACAGCTTTGATCCACCTGTTTTTTCACACCCTTTGCTCAGGCAGTTCCTCAGAGGAATCAAGAATGTAAAACCTCCAAGGAAACCACCATTGCCAGCTTGGGACTTGAACTTTGTGCTAGAAAAATTGACACTATCACCTTTTGAACCAGCAGCAACAGCAGACCTACAACACCTGTCATGGAAAACTGCTTTCCTACTGGCAATTACTTCAGCAAGGAGGGTTTCAGAACTACAGGCCTTAATGGCAGTGCAACCCTTTCTAATCTTCCACCAAGATAGAGTGTCCATGAGGACTAATCCTACATTTATGCCTAAGGTGGTATCCAGAGTGTCTTTAAACCAGGCAATCCACCTGCCTACCTTCTTTCCCAACCCACAAAACAGAGGGAAAGAATACTGCATACCTTGGATGTACATAGACAGCTACGCTACTACTTGGACAGAACAAAAATAGCAGAAAGACTGACCAACTTTTCGTAGCCTATGCAACAGGAAGGGAAGGAAAAGCTATTTCCAAACAGACAATCTCCAAATGGATAGGAAATTGCATACGATTCTGTTACTCCTTCCATGGAAAGCCAATTCCACAGAACATAAGACCTCATTCTACAAGGGCAACAGCCACTACCACAGCCTTCTTACGAGGAGTGGCTACCAAAGACATTATTGAGGCGGCTACTTGGACCTCCGTGCATACATTTGCCAAGCATTATAATTTACCTCTATATTCCAGATCCCGAGCAGGGTTTGCCACTGCTGTTCTGCAAGGGATCCTAAACACACCATAATTTACTTTTATCCTCCTCCCTAGTTGGCTATGGTATTCTACCCAGTTGTTATGACTGCAGATGCATCCATGAAGGACATAGTACAGTTTTGTACCTACCATAAATGTAGATGTCCGAATTGGATAGCATCTGCAGTCAGGATTACCCTCCCTCCTTCCCTCTGTGGTACTCCTAGGGTGTTTACCCTTCTAATAGCTAGCTAGTGGGGATTTCTTTCATGGTGTATTTGTTTGTATTTATGTACATACATGCTTATTTTGTGTTTACCTCTATCTTTTGGAAACATTGGCATCTATCCAAAATTTTTAGCCTTCTATAGGGCTTCTGGCATCTGGGGCAAGAAACACTGAAGAAAATGGCGTCGGCTGATGCTTTTATACCCGAAGACCAACAGAGATGACGTCGGGTGAAGTGCGACATCAGCCGAAGCCGGACCCGGACTTTGGAATCCGGCCGACTGAAGGGCTGCCTGACGACAGGACAACCCAGTTGTTATGACTGCAGATGCTATCCAATTCGGACATCTACATTTATGGTAGGTACAAAACTGTACTTTCTTCTTGTTTCACTGTTGCAGTCATCACACTTGGGTTATCTGCCTGCAGGTAGCCCTCAGTCGGCCAGAATACCAGAGACTTGGTATTTCTGCGTCAGATGCTGTTGCTCCAGGACTGACGTCAGGTCATCAGGGGTATAAAAACAGGCTGCTGATGCCATTACATCAGTCTTTCTTGCCATGGAGCCTGAAGCAGAAGCAGTTCGCAAGTGCTGGTCGGCTGCTGCCTGAATTTTCGTTTACGAATTGAATAATCCTTAAGTCTTCTAAAGCTAAGTACCCCGTTGGGGATCCTTTTTTCTTGCTCTAACCGATGTCAGAAAATGTAACAATTGTCTTGCGTGTGGAAAGCAAATATCTCACAGAGATTTTCATTCTTACTGTGTCAGCTGTTTAGGCCCAGACAATGATGTACCTCTCTGTCGGTTTAGTGCCTTGTTTAACACCGAACCATTCGTCGTCGGGCTCCCTTTGTCACTAAATTCTTTGCTCTCGATCTCCATATCCTGAAATGGCTTCAGTAAGCCATCCGACTACCGATATTCCGAATAAAATGTAAGGATAAAGACAAACCGCATAGGTCCAAAGCTGCTGAAGATGCTTCCGTTAAGCTAGTCGCCAGTCCACTGATGTTCTTCGTGTTTCACTGTTGCAGTCATTACATTTGGGTAATCTGCTAGCAGGTTGCCCTCAGTCAGCCTGTTTAACAAAGTCTTAGGTCCTGCGTCGGTTGCTGTCCCTTCTTCCATGACGTCAGGTCGTGAGGGGTATAAAACATGCATCCGACACCATTACATCAGTCTTTCTTGCCAGTAGTGCCCGAAGCAGAAGCAGTTCACAAGTGCCGGTCGGCCGACTCCTGAAATTTTCATTTTCGAGTTTCAGAACCGAAGTCTTCAACTAAAAGCGAAGTACCCCGTTGGAGAAACTTTTTCTTGCTCCTTACCAATGTCAGTAAAAGTAAATAATTGTATTACTTGTGGGGAGCAAATACCTCATAAGGATTTTCATTTGTACTGTTTTCCTTGCCTAGTCCCTGACCACGATGTACCTTGCTGTTGGTTTTGTGCTTTATTTAATCAGCGCACTATCCGTCGTCTGTACAGTTTTGCTTCTAAATATTTTGGTTCTTGGTTTAATTATCTAGAAATGACGTCGATTAGCCTTCCGACTACCGGAATACCAAAAAAAATGCAAAGAAAAAGACAGACAGGCCATCGAGGTCTAAAATTGCCAACACCGCTTTTCCTAAGCTGGTCGACAGTTCGCCGGTACTCAGGTGCTTTCGCAGTCCCTGATACCCGCTACTTCTGATTTGCAGGCTTCTACTGAGACCCATTCGGAGTCTGGTGTGCCGCGAGATGCTTCACCTATGGAACCCGCGGATGTCTCTACCTTGGATGGGTCCAGAGCCGCTGTGCAGGCACCGGCTTCTGAGAGTGTATTCAGGCCTACAGACTTGCATATTAAACCGACTCCACCTTCAATACTAAGGCCTCCATGTTAGGATGGCCGAGTGGCCTAACGCACCAGACTCAAGGATTGAACTCCTTCCAATGTTCATGGGGATTCTGGTCTCCATATGGAGGTGTGGTTTCAAATCCCACTTCTGGCAGGTGTGTTTCAAGGATGTCTGGTTGGCAACTCTAGATTTAAAAGAGGCTTGCCTGCATATCTCCAGCAGGGAATCTTGCAGAAGATACCTACGCTTCAAAGCAGGCTACTTGCATGATCACATGATGTTCATAGTGTTTCACTGTTGCAGTCATCACTGTAGGGTCCTCCCCTGCCAATAGGCAGTCCTCGGTCGGCCAGAATCCCAAAGTCTGGGTCCGGCATTGGCTGCTCAGCCATGCTCCCTGATGTCAGAGTGCCAGGAGTACAAAGCTGGCAGCCGACACCATGTTCTCCAGTCTTTCTTGCCGTGCGGTGAAAGCAGTTCGCAAGTGCCGGTCGGCTGTCTCCTGACAATTTTTTCATAAGTATTTCAGTCCGAAGACTTTCTTCTTCTACTCAAAGCTAAGTACCCCAATGGGGAAACTTTTTTCGTCCTCCAGTCCGATGTCAGAAAAAGTTAATAATTGCATTTCTTGTGGGAAGCAAATACCTCATAAGGATTTTCATTCTTACTGTATTCCTTGCTTAGGCCCTGACCACGACGTAGCTAGTTGTCGGTTTTGTGCTAGATTTAATCAACGTACGATTAAATGAAGGTACGATTTTGCATTTCATTACTTCGGTAGGCGATTTAATTACAAAATGTCGTCGCACACGCTTCCGACTACCGGAGTTCACAAATGACGCAAGGATAAAGACAGGCCTCTGAGGTCCAAAACAGACGACGTTGTACAAGCAGAGCCAGCTTCAGGTTCGGCAGTCGTCAGTGAGGTACTTTTGCAGCCCCTGTCATCTGCCATTTCGGAACCGATGGCCGAAACTGACTCTCACGAGGAGCCAACTAGGCCTTTGAATATTTCATTTGCAGGACCTTTGGACAATGCTCCTTCGGATGTGTCCAGAGCCGCTGTGCAGGTACCGGCTTCCGAGGGGGTATTTAGGCCTACACAGCTTCTGATAAAGGCAAAGCCAAAGACAAAGGCAAAGACTCCTTCCAAATCAAAGACTACAGCCCAGGCCTCTTCTGATCCGGGACCCAAGTCTCAGAAACAGTTACTTAAGATGGCGGAGGACTTACTTACTATAATTAGGGGTTCACATCCCCCTCTAGATAAAAGGCCAAGGCAGGAATTGTATTATGACTCTTCTGATCAGGCTTCTGTTTCTTCAGTGTCTTCTTCTGACCAGGATTATTCTTTCCCTCCTTATGAGGATTCTGATGCTGAGGAATCCATTCCTTCAGCTTCTCCCCCTGAGGATTTTTCATTTGGGGAAACTTTACATGAAATGAGGGAACATTTTCACTGGGGAAGGACAGGAGTACTCGGAATCTAAGAAAAGACTTAGGGATTTTCTTCTTCCCCAACATAGACCCCTGGCTATTCCTCCTATTTTGGATATTGTGGATGATGCCTTTTCTGAGGCTAACTTAACTCCCAACTCTTTTCCTCCAGCTCCTGTTAAGCCAGACAGATATTATAGGGTTCCTGATTCCCACCAGTTTTTATTCAAGAATCCTACTGCTGACCCTGAAACCATTTCTCAGGGTCCTAAGGGGGTTAAGGCTGCTTCTGCTAAAAAAAACATTCCCACAGAGAAGGATGCCAGAGCTTTAGAGAGATGGGGCAAAAAAGTTTACACTTCTGCAACTTTATCTATTAGGGATTTAAACTGTCAATTTCATATGCTGAAATACCAGCAATTTCTATTGTCTGTTTTGAAACAAAAGCTAACTTCCATTTCCGCTTGTGCAGATAATAAGGAATTACATGATTTAATGCATGCCACTGAACAAGTAGGGAAGCATGGTTTACACTGTGGTTTTGATGCCTTGGAGGCTTCTTGTAGGGCTGCTGCCTCTGGCGCAGTCATTAGAAGAAATGCTTGGTTAAAGGAACAAAACATGCCGGATCAAGTAAAAGCTAAGTTACTGGATGCTCCTGTTCAGCATAATGTTTTGTTTGGATCTAAGGCTGAAGAGGTGATAAAGAAGATGGAGGACAAGGCAAAATCCATGCAAACGGTTAAGGATTTCTTACAAGTACAGCCCCCCAGATTTAGTAGGAATTGGCCTACTAAAAATTGGTCCTTTCCCAATTCAGACAGGCCTCAGAGGGGTAGATACAGACGCTCCAGAGGAAGGCCCCAAACGCAGACCTCCTACAGACCAAGACAGTGGACTGCTTCCACCCCTAGAGGTGGAGAGGACAGATCTCAAGCTCATAGAAAACAGGCTCAATGACTCCCTCTGCTGGGCTGCAGGAACTTCTTGCCTGGAAGCCCCTCTCGGAGGAAAACTCTCTCTTTTTCACCTAAATTGGACTTACATAACCCAAGACAAGTGGGTTCTGGATGTGGTTTCAAGAGGTTACAAATTCAATTTTCATGCCCTACCAAGACCAAGTGGATGGCCGGATCTACCAAAACATCAGTGGTTAGAGGCCTTAAACCAGGTGGAAGCCCTCTTAGCTATGAAGGCCATAGAACTGGTTCCACTTTCAGAAATGGGACAAAGTTTATACTCAAGGCTCTTTCTAGTTCCCAGAAAGCAAAATTCATGGAGACCCATCCTGGATCTGTCAGTCTTGAACACTTTTCTCGAGATACCAAAATTCAAGATGCTTACTCTACAGCAGCTACTTCCAATGCTGAGCAAAAATGCATGGATGGTAACTTTGGATTTAAAGGAGGCTTATTTACACATTCCCATCAGGCAGGAGTGCAGAAAATACCTCAGGTTCAAGGCAGGATCGAGGCACTATCAATTCTCTGTGCTGCCCTTTGGATTGTCTACTGCGCCCAGGGTCTTCACCAAATGCCTGGCACCAGTAGTAGCTTATTGCAGACTCAAGGGAATTCAAATTTTCCCTTATCTGGACAACTGTCTTATTCAAGCAGACAGCAAGGATGTCTTACTCCAGCATCTAGAATTTGTTCAGAATCTTCTCAAGTTCCTGGGATTCACTGTGAACATAAAAAAGTCAAATTTGACACCCTCACAACAGATTACTTTTCTGGGTGCTCTTCCGAACACAACAACCCAGATGGCATTTTTGACATCCGAAAAACAATTACAGCTGGCTTCAACTTTGAAAACCTTGGCGTCTCTAACTCAGTTATCTGCAAGGAAATTCCTGCAGGCTTTGGGTTACATGACCTCCTGCATCCTCCTCGTACCATATGCAAGACTACATATGAGGAAAATACAGTGGTACCTAAAAAGTGTATGGTCCCAGCATTGCCACAGTCTAGACACACTGATCACCGTCCTGCCTTGTCTACAAAAGGAATTCCTTTGGTGGTCCAAAGCATGTATTCAAAACAAAGGGAAAGCCTTCAGTCTGCCTCCAGCCAGCCAGATACTAACCACGGACGCCTCAGATTACGCATGGGGAGCCCATTTGCAGGGCAACTGTCTGCAGGGCCTTTGGACAAAGGATCAGAAGCACCTGCATATCAATTTAAAGGAAATGTTAGCTGTTCAGAATGCTCTATTGGCCTTCAGGAATCTGCTACAACCAGGACAACTACTGATACGGACAGACAACACCACAGTTATGTGGTACATAAACAAGCAAGGGGGTTCACACTCCTACCCCCTTTGCAGACTAGCCATGAATCTATGGAATGCAGCTCTAGCTTGCAAAGTGGACCTATAAGCTCAGTATCTACCAGGGAAATTAAACATTCTGGCAGACGGTCTGAGCAGGAGCCTGTCAGACCCACACGAGTGGATGCTGGACACAGAAATATTCAAGATGATTACAGCAGTCTTGGGATGCCCGCACATAGATCTTTTTGCATCCCACCTCAATCATCAACTACAGATTTTTTGCACAAGGACATTCCACGAACTAGCATGGAAAGTGGATGCACTATCATTCAGTTGGAGAAACCTCTCAGGGTATGCCTTCCCGCCTCTACCTCTTCTTCCACGGGTGTTATTAAAGATCAAACAGGACAAGCCCAAGATGATAATTTTACTGGCCCCAAATTGGCCTCGACAGTTTTGGTACGCAACACTGAAAACCTTTCTCAGTAGACCCCTTGGGTTTTACCTCAGACTCCGAACCTTCTGTCCCAACACCAGGGTCTGGTTCTGCACTCTCATGTCAAAACTCGCTGCCTGGCTAATCCAGGGTCTATGATTCATTCTCTCCTACTCAAGCAGGTTATGGATGTCATTTTAGAAGCCAGACGTCCTAACACTAGAAAATCTTATGCAGGAAAATGGAAAAGATTTTGCACCTGGATGCAGACTCAGGATTCAGATCCTCTTATTCGTAATATTCCTCTGATTTTACTTTACCTGACAGACCTATTACATAAGGGTCTCTCCTTCTCTTCCGTAAAGATACATGCCTCTGCTATCTGTGCTCATTATAATACAGACCCTACAATCTTTTCCCAACAGCTCATGAGACAGTTTCTCAGAGGAGCTAAAAATGTAAGGCCCCCTAGATCTCCACCCATTCCTGCCTGGGATCTCAACTATGTTTTGGAAAAACTCACCTTACCTCCTTTTGAGCCTGCTGCCACATCTGACATCAAGTTTCTATCATGGAAGACAGCCATCCTGTTAGCTCTGACCTCTGCCAGGAGAGTTTCGGAGTTGCAAGCTCTCATGGCTGTGGAACCTTATATTATTTTTCACCAAGACAGGGTGTCTTTAAGGACTAATCCTACTTTCATGCCTAAGGTGGTTTCCAAGGTGGCTTTAAATCAAACTATTCACCTGCCAACTTTTTTCCCCAGTCCTCAAAATAGGGGGGAAAGGATCTTGCATTCCTTGGATGTACACAGACAACTGTGTTCTTACCTGGACAGAACCAAGGACATCAGGAAATCAGAGCAATTGTTTGTTTCTTATGCTTCAAGTTCCCAAGGCAAAGCCATTTCAAAACAGACCATTTCTATATGGATTGCTCATGGAGTCAGATTTTGTTATTCGCACCATGGAAAGCAAATCCCTGGGAGTATTAGGACTCACTCTACCAGGGCTGCTGTCACTTCAGCTGCCTTCCTCAGGGGAGTTCCTACCAAAGACATTTTGGAAGCTGCAACTTGGAGTTCAGTGCATACAATCTACCTCTCTACTCTAAGTCTAGGGCAGGCTTTGCTTCTGCAGTCTTGCAGGGCCTTTTAGCCGCCCCCTCTACTTTATTACCACCTCCCTTTTTATTCTGCTTTGGGATTCAACCCTACAGTGATGACTGCAACAGTGAAACACGATGAACATAGTACAGTTGTGTACACTTACCATAAATGTAGATGTTCGAGTGTCTTCACTGTTGCAGTCTGGGTTACCCTCCCTCCTGTTCCCTCTTATTTTTTCTTTTGTGTGGTTCCCTTCTTCACCCTTCTTCTGAGGTGTATTTGCAAAGGGTATGGGGTTACACTCATTTTGGAACACCTGACATCTGGGGCAAGAAAAACTGGAGAACATGGCGTCGGCTGCCAGCTTTGTACTCCTGGCACTCTGACGTCAGGGAGCATGGCTGAGCAGCCGAAGCCGGACCCAGACTTTGGGATTCTGGCCGACCGAGGACTGCCTGCTGGCAGGGGAGAACCCTACAGTGATGACTGCAACAGTGAAGACACTCGAACATCTACATTTATGGTAAGTGTACACAACTGTACTTTCATCGTGTTTCACTGCTGCAGTCATTACACTTGGGTTATCCTGCCATCAGGTGGGCCCGCAGTCGGCCTGAGTTCCAAAGTCTTGGTCCGGCGTCAGTTGCTGTCGCCTCTTTCCTGACGTCAGTGCGCCAGGGGTATATAAGAAGCAGCCGACACCATTTTCTTCAGTCTTTCTTGCTGCGCGGTGCCCGAAGCAAAAGCAGTTTGCAAGTGCCGGTCGGCCAACTCCTGAGATTTCAAATTCGATTTCAGAACCAAAGTCTTCAATAAAGCTAAGTAATCCGTTGGGGAAATTTTTCCTTGCCTCAGACCGATGTTAGAAAAAGTTAATAGTTGTATTTCTTGTGGAAAGCAAATGCCTCATAAGGATTTTCATTCTTACGGTTTTCCATGCCTAGGCCCAGATCACGACGGCACTAGTTGTCGGTTTTGTGCTAGATTTAACAAACGCGCTATTAAACGTAGTTTTGTTTTTGTTCGCCATTACTTTGGACGAAGATTTAATTATACAATGCCGTCGGAACAACCGATGACCGGAATGCACAAAAAACACAAAGATAAAGATAAGGAAAGGCATCCGAGGCCCAAAACTCACGACGAAGCCTCTTCTAGGCCAGTTGCTAGTTTGCCGGTTTTTAGTGAGGCGCTTTCGCAGCCCCTGACAACCCGCTAGCTCATAACCAAAGGCCGCGACCGACTCCCACGTGGAGGTGCCTAGGCCTCTGGAGCCTCAAGGTGTTGGGCCAACGGAGATTAACCCTTCAGATGGGTCCGGAGTCGCTGAGCAGGCACCGGCTTCTGAGGGTGTTTCCAGGCCTACTCAACTTACCATTGCAGCTACAGCCTACACTAAAGACAAAGAAACAAGTACAGCATTCACCTGGACAGGCCTCCATGCCTAAAAAACAGATGGTCAAGATGGCCAAAGACTTGATGACTCTGATCAGGGGTTCCCATCCCCCTCCTGATAAAAGGCCCAGGCAGGATACAGACTATGATTGCTCTGTCCAGGTTTCAATATGTTCTGATTCCTCTTCAGACCAGAGATATTCTTTACCCCCCCTATGAGGATTCTGATGCTGAAGAATCAATTCCTTCAGCCTCTCCTGAAGATTACTCTTTTGGGGAAACTTTACATACCATGAGGGAGCATTTTCATTGGGAGGGCCAGGATTACTCAGAATCCAAGAAAAGGCTCAGAGACTTTCTTTTGCTGCCTCAGCACAGGCCCCTTGCTATTCCGCCAGTGTTGGACATTGTGGATGATGTGTTCTCTGAATCTAGTTTAAACCCTGATTCTTTACCTCCAGCTCCAGTCAAGCCAGACAGAAACTGCAGAGTCCCTGACTCTCACAAATTTCTTTGTAAAAACCCTGTTGCAGACCCAGAAACTATTTCCTAAGGTCCCAAAGGGGTTAAGGCTTCCACGGCTAAGAATCCAGTTCCCTCTGATAGGGACTATAGAGCATTAGACAGATGGGGAAAGAAAGTTTACACCTCTGCAACTTTAGCAGTGAGGGCTCTAAATTGCCAGTTTCACATGCTTAAGTATCAACAATACTTATTGTCTCAATTAAAACAGAAAATGAGTACAAATGCAGAACAACCTGACTATAAGGAAATGCAGGATTTATTGCATGCAGCTGAACAAGTGGGAAAGCATACTTTGCAATGGGGTTTTGACTCTTTAGAAGCTACTTGTAGAACAGCAGTTACAGGATCTGTGATTCAAAGGCATGCTTGGTTAAAAGAACAAAGTTTACCAGATCCAAAGTTATTGGATGCTCCTTTGCAGCAAGATAATTTATTTGGTATTAAGGCAGAAGAGGTATTAAAGAAAATGGAGGATAAGGCAAAATCTATGCAAACAGTGAAGGATTTCTTACAGGTACAGCCACCACAATTTAGCAGAAATTGGCCTACAAAAAATTGGTCCTTTCCAGTGTCAGACAGGCCACAAAGAGGCAGATACAGACGCCCAAGAGACAGATCTCAGCCACAAGGTTCTTACAGACCACAACCGTGGGGTGCTTCAAACCCAAAACAAGGTGAGGATAAGTCACAACCTTACAGGAAACAGTCCCAATGACTTCCCCCTTCCAATGCCAAACTCTTCCCTTTTGGCAGCTCCCTTTGGGGAGAAACTAGCATTTTTTTCTCAAAACTGGCAAGCAATCACCCAAGACAAATGGGTGCTGAATATTGTGTCTCAAGGTTACAGGTTCCACTTTCACACTTTTACAAGTCTAAAAGGAATGCCAGACCTGCCACAAAATCAATGGGCAGAAGCACAAAAACAAATTACAGCGCTTATGGACATGAGAGCTATTCAAAAAGTACCACAGCAGGAAAAAGGACAAGGATTTTACTCAAGACTCTTCCTGGTACCCTGAAAGGAGAAAGCCTGGAGACTCATTCTGGACCTTTCCACTCTAAATACTTACCTGGATGTTCCGAAATTCAAGATGCTGACACTACAGCAACTCCTGCCCATGTTGGGCAAGAAAGCTTGGCTTGTTACTTTGGACCTCAAAGAGGCATACCTGCATGTCCCTATCAGACGAAATTGCAGAAGATACCTCAGATTCATAGCTGGTTCAATACACTACCAATTCTCTGCACTGCCCTTTGGCTTATCTACTGTGCCCAGAGTCTTTACCAAGTGCCTGGCACCAGTAATTGCATTTTGCAGACAAAAAGAAATTCAAATATATCCATATCTGGACGACTGCCTGATTCAAGCAGAGAGCAAGGACATTCTTCTACAGCATCTTGTGTTCGTAAAAAAAATCGTTGCCTAGGGTACCCAGTAAAAGAAAAGAAATCAAAACTAGTGCCTTCACAAGAGATAATATTCCTGGGTGCCAGCCTAAATACAACAGCCCAGATGGCTTATCTCATGCCAGACAAACAAGGACAACTGACTCAGTATTTTCAGTTGATGGCAACAAAGTCCCAACTCCCTGCAAGAAAAATTCTGCAGGCCTTGGGATACATGGCATCCTGCATACTACTAATTCCATTTGCAAGACTGCATATGAGGAAATTACAATGGTACCTAAAAAGTGTTTGGTCTTAACATTCTCACAGCTTGGAGACAGTAATACCTCTAATTCCCTGCCTACAACAGGAGTTTCGATGGTGGGCACAGGCATGTCACCTGAACAAGGGTCAGCCTTTCACTCTTCCCACAGCCAGGCAAGACTATAACAACAGATGCCTCGGATTACACTTGGGGAGCACACACGGCAGGAAAATGTATTCAGGGCAAATGGACCACAGAACAAATGCCTCTTCACATCAATAAAAAAGTGATGTTGGCTGTACAAAATGCCCTAACAGCTTTCAAGGACCTTCTGCATCCAGGACAATTATTATTAAAGGCAGACAACACCACAGTGATGTGGTGCATAAACAAGCAAGGGGGCACTCATTCTTACCCCCTATGTAGGCAAGCCATGACCTTGTGGAACACAGCTATAACTTATCAAGTTCATCTGCAAGCACAATTCCTGCCAAGAAAGATAAATACTCTGGCAGACGACCTAAGCAGAAACATCATGGATCCTCATGAGTGGAAATTAAATCCACGAGTTTTCAGCATGGTAATGCAAAAATGGGGGTGCCCGGACATAGTTCTCTTTGCCTCCCCACTGAATTGCCAACTACAAAAATTCTGCACAAGGACTTATCACATATAAGCATGGAAAGTGGATGCTCTTTTGTTCAGCTGGAAAAACCTAAGCGTTTATGCCTTCCCACCACTGCCTCTCCTTTCAAAGGTACTCTAAAAGCCAGACAAGACAAACCACAGATGATTCTGATTGCTCCAGACTGGCCACACCAGCATTGGTACCCAATCTTAAAGAACTTGGCTCAAGGCCCACCTTGGATTTTCCCTCAAATTCCACACCTTCTGACTCAACAAAACAATTTGATACTGCACAGTCAGCTCAAAACCTTAAACCTAGCTGCATTGCAGATTCACTAGCCAAACAGACAACTTCTCTCTCTAAAGCTGTTATGGATGTCATTCTGGAGGCCAGGAGGCCTAGCACCAGGAAAACTTACTCAGGAAAGTGGAAGAGATTCTGTGCCTGGAACCAGGCTCAAAACCGTGATCCTCTGGTCCCTAACATTCCTCAGATACTACAATACTTGACTGAGATGCTGGACAAAGGACTATCCTTCTCATCCATTAAGATTCATGCTTCTGCCATCTCTGCTCATTACAACACAGAACCTCCTATTTTGTCTCACCCTTTGCTAACCTCAGAGGGGCTAAAAACATAAGACTGCCCCGGAGAGCACCAACACCAACTTGGGACCTCAATTTCATTTTGGAAAAGCTCACTTTGCCTCCTTTTGAACCAGCCAATTCAGCAGATTTAAAAAATATATCATGGAAAACTGCTCTGCTTCTGGCAATAACCTCAGCACGAAGAGTCTCAGAACTGCAGGCACTAATGGCAGTGGAGCCTTTTATCATTTTCCACCAAGACAGGGTTTCTTTAAGAACAAACCCTACCTTTATGCCTAAGGTGGTTTCCAGTGTGGCTCTTAACCAGTGTATTCACTTGCCAACTTTTTATCCAAATCCCCAAAATAAAGGGGAGAGACTTCTAAATTCCTTGGACATACACAGGCGATTGCGCTTTTACTCGGACAAAACAAAAGCTTTCAGAAAATCTGAGCAATTGTTTGTATCATATGCTGCAGGATCTCAGGGAAAGGCTATTTCAAAGTAGACCATTTCAAAGTGGATAGGACACTGTATCCGGCTCTGCTACACACAAAATGGGAAACCTGTACCTAGTAATATTAGACCACATTCCACCAGGGCAACTGCCACTTCTACTGCCTTCCTTAGAGGAGTACCTACCAAAGATATCTTGGAAGCTGCAACTTGGGAGTTCAGTGCACACCTTTACCAAGCATTACCATTTGCCTCTTTATTCTAGATCCAGAGCTGGCTTTGCCACTGCAGTGCTGCAGGGCCTCATAGCCACTCCAAATCCTCTATAGAACCAGCCACCCAAACTCAGCTTTGGGATTCTACCCAAGTGTAATGACTGCAGCAGTGAAACACGATGAACATAGTACAGTTTTGTACCTACCATAAATGTAGATATTCGAGTGTCTTCACTGCTGCAGTCCAGGTTACCCACCCGCCAGCCCCTCTTTCTTATCTGGGACTAACCTATTCCACCTATGTGGTGTATTTGCTGGTTAATGAAGGTTTTATTTTTACCTTTTTTTGTATGTTTTATTAGCAATATGTATTGCCTACCATATTTGGGGGCACCTGATATCTGGGGCAAGAAAAACTGAAGAAAATGGCGTCTGCTGCTTCTTATATACCCCTGGCGCACTGACGTCAGGGAAGAGGCGACAGCAACCGACGCCAGACCAAGACTTTGGAACTCAGGCAGACTGCGGGCCCGCCTGACGGCAGGATAACCCAAGTGTAATGACTGCAGCAGTGAAGACACTCAAACATCTACATTTATGGTAGGCACAAAACTGTACATGATATGTGGTCCTATCTCGCCTACATTCATTACTGATGGGTTCAGAGCCGACAATCGGCTCCAACTCGGCCGACTATTTTCTAGCACGAAGTCTCTAATTGGCTGGGCTAACTGGTATCCCAGGATGCACCTCTCCCAAACCCCCACATCTCGTTTGCCGCTCGTTGAGTTAGGACGTGGTCTTGAGCTTGGCTGTGGCTAAGTACCTTTTTGACTAAAACTTTCTAAAGTTTTTATGCCTTTCTGTGAAACAAAAGCTATGTTCATAGCTGTATTGTGTTTGTGTGTGTTTTGGGCTTGTTGCAGTTTTGTGGAGAGTGTGTGTGGTTTCCCTTGTGTTTGGCGGGCTAGGCCCATTTAATTTAGAGAGACCTAGTCCTCTCCTTCGTCTTATCAGTGTTTTCTCTCAACGATCCCTAGGAGCGTTTAAATTAAAGTTCCTATAGTGTATCCCGCCTTCCTATTGTTGGGTTTGGAATTTGTTGGACATGTCTAAAGTGCAAAAGGAGCATAAACCCTCTGGGTTTAAAAAATGTTCAAAGTGTGCCTATAAAATGTCTATTACAGATGGGCATGCCATCTGTGTTTATTGCCTTGGCGTGATTCATTTACAAGAATCCTGCAGTGTCTGCCATTCCTTCAGTTCTAGGGTACTGCAGGAAAGAAAAAATAAACTGATTTTGAAAGGCCTGGTCAAACCCTCTTTTGAAGAGGATATAGAGTCTGCTTCTTCTGTTGGCAGATCTAAATCCACCAGAACTAAGAAACGATCTCCGGCTCCATCTAGTTCCTCGGAGCCCCCGGAGAAGATTTTGAAGATAGTTACTACTTCCTCTGCTCCGTTGGCTTTGGATCCGCAGGATAGGAGCTCTGTTTTGGATTCTGCTTCCTCGGCTCCATTGGCTTCGGGGCCGCAGGAGGTATCGATGATACTGGAGCCGACCTCAACTCTGATCATTTTGTAGCCGATTCGGAGCCGGTCACCCAGTGTTACACAGGTATCAATAGGTAGGAGATCCTCATCTCCTTCAGTTGCCTCCAAATCCTCTAGGTTATCCGATTTGGACGTGGATAGGGTGGTTCAAAGGTTCCTTCAGTCGCCGGTGTTAGCCAAATTGTTTTCGGTTCCGGAGCCTATTCCCTTGCCGGTACCGATGATTCCTCCTCCGAGCATTGTGTCATCAGAGCCGGAGTGTCCGGTTGTGGTCTTGGAGACGGGTCAGTCCTCTGATTCGGGGGGACCCGCTTTCAAGGCCATGAGGAGCGCACTGGCCAGGTCATCAGTGACATCACTTGGATCGGCCACTCCATCCCCATACACCCTGGCTAGAGCCTCTGACGCCCCTCTATCAGTGGACAGTGGAGCTCGAAGGCATGAGGACACCCCCATGAGCGATACCCAGCTTTCTGAGGGCCCCTCAGAGTCTGTGCCTGAGGAGCCTCCCAGGAAGACGTTGTGCAAGAAGAAGCACATAGACTCCTAAGAGGAGTCCATCACCTCGGATACCGACCTTGAGGATGCAGAGGGGTCCCCTAAGTCATCCTCCGATGACGTCTCCTTCTCCGACATCCTGGAGATTTTGAGGCAGAGAGGCAACTGGCCTTCCAAGCCCCCCTCTGATGAGGAGTCTGTATTGCTCAAGGCCTTCGGAGCTCAACCTTCCGCCTCCTTGGGTGTCTCCACCCTTCGACGAACTATTAGACCTGATTTGTCGAAGGGTGTGGGAGCACCCTGATTCCGTGGAACCAGTGCCCAGTCGTCCTAATAAGTTCCTGTCTGCTCCCCCGGGGAAAGAGTTTTTGACAAAAGGGGTCCCTGTAGATGCCATGGTGGTGGCGTCAGCCACTCAGCAAGAAGTTGCAGAGGCTTCTTCCTCCATCCATCCTCCTAACAAGGAGTCCAGGAGTATGGATCGCTATGGGAAGCATACCCTGTCTTCAGCGACCTTTACACTGCGGTCTCTGAATTACCTTTGTCACTTTACTCGGCTCCAGAGAGATCTCATCAAAGAGTTGGGAGATACCTTGATGGGTAACATGCCTGAGGCAGTAGCGCAGACTGTTAATGCCCAGTTGTCTACCCTTGGTTCCATTGTGAACTCGTTCATGGGGCTCATATCCTGTGCAGCCGAAGGGGCGAGTAGGGCAGCTAGCTCAGGCTTGGCTCTTAGGAGGCAAGCCTGGATGCGCCTATGTCACTTCGCGGAGGCCTTCAAGTCTTCCTTCACGGACGTCCCCTTCGATGGGTCCTCTCTTTTTGGACCCAAAGTTAAAGAGACTCTCACCAGATGTGAACAGGAGGGTAAGACTTTGTCTGCTGTAGGGGCTCGTTTTTCTCTTCCCTCTAGGCCTTATCCCAAGGCTCAGAGAGGAGGGAAGATGTGGTTCAAGAAATCACAAAAGTCTTTCCCAGCCACTCATGGTGAGCCCCCCTGCAGAGGCAGAGATGGGGGGAATTATTCTGGAAGATGCCGCCCTAGGGGCAGAGGAGGCCCCCGCAATCTGGGAGACCGTGACTCCTTTCGTGGATATTCCTATCAGCATCCCTGAGGGATCGCTCGACTGTGCTGCTCCGGGGCCAGTCGGGGGTCGTTTTTCGAGGCATCTTCAAGCCTGGGAGAGCATCACTCAGGATCGATGGGTGCTTCGAATAATCACCAGAGGTTACACCATTCCCTTTGCTTCACCCCCTCCCCTAATCAGAAAAATCCCGGATGTTCCACCCAGTCAAAGGGATCAAGTAGCGCTAGAGATATCAAAGCTGCTAAGAAAAGGAGTCATCCAACCGGTCCCCTCAGTCCAGATCGGATCAGGAACTTACTCAAGACTCTTTTTGGTGCCGAAAAAAACAGGGGACCTGAGACCCATCCTGGATCTCAGCCAATTGAATCACTACGTCATGAAGTCCAAATTCCGAATGGTCACTCTTCAATCCATCTTCCCATTGTTGGGAAGAGGGAGTATGGATGTGCTCCATCGACCTCAAGGATGCCTATTATCACATCAAGATAAACAAGGCATCCAGGAATCATTTACGCTTCCGGCTGGGAGCCAGGCATTTCCAGTTTCGAGCCCTGCCCTTTGGTCTCACCACAGCCCCCAGGGTGTTTACCAAGTGCTTGGCAGTGGTGACAGCTCACCTGAGACTTCTAGGATTCCAGGTGATGTTCATCGTGTTACCCTGCTGCAGTCATCACACTTGGGTTATCCTGCCATCAGGCGGTCCCGCAGTCGGCCTGAACTCCAAAGTCTTGGTCCGCCGTCGGTTGCTGTCGCTTCTTCTCTGACGTCAGCGCGCCAGGGGTATATAAGAGGCATCCGACGCCATTTTCTTCAGTCTTTCTTGCTGCACGGTGCCCAAAGCAGAAGCAGTTCGCAAGTGCCGGTCGGCCGACACCTGAGATTTTCGATTCGAATTTCAGTCTGAAGTCTTCAATAAAGCTAAGTACCCCGTTGAGGAACCTTTTCTTGTCTCAGTCCGATGTCAGAAAAAGTTAACAATTGCATTTCTTGTGGGAAGCAAATACCTCATAAGGACTTTCATTCCTATTGTATTCCTTGCCTAGGCCCAGACCACAACGTCACAGGTTGTCGGTTTTGTGCTAGGTTTAATAAACAAACTATCAAACGCGGTTTTGACTTCGCACGACATTACTTTGGTAGGAAATTTAATTATGTCATACCGTCGGAGCAGCCGACGATCGGCATGCATACAAAACGCAAGGATAAGGACAGGCAGCCTAGGAACAAGCCAGACTCTGAGGCCTCTGCTGGGCCTGTCGCTGGTTCTCCGGTTTTCAGTGAGGCGCCTATGCAGCCCCTGACGACCGCAGAACTGGAACCCCAGACAGCTGCGGATTGTCAAGCGGAGTCTACTAGGCCAACGCAGCCATCTTCATTAGGCCCTTCCAATACCGGAGCAGAAGTAGACCCCGGTGCAGTGGAAACACCTTCGACTGCAGAAGGTGTCTTCAGACCGACTACACTCACCATTAAATCTTACTGTAAACTAAAAACTCCTTTAAAACCAAAGAAGACTGTACATCAGTCTACAGTTCCAGGCCCCATGCCTAAGAAACAGATGCTTAAGATGGCTGAAGATTTGATTACCCTAATCAGGGGTTCCCATCCCCCTCCTGATAAAAGACCAAGACGAGGAGGATTCTGCTTCCTCTGACCAGGTTTCAATTTCCTCAGATTCTTCTGAGGAACAGGATTACACTTTTCCACCTTATGAAGACTCTGATGCTGAAGACTCTATTCCCTCAGCATCTCCCCCTGAAGACTACTCCTTTAGGGAAACTTTACATACCATGAGGGAACATTTCCACTGGGAAGGCCAGGACTACTCTAATTCTAAGAAAAGGCTCTGAGAGTTCCTTTTATTACCCCAGCACAGACCTCTTGCTATCCCTCCAGTTTTAGATATTGTGGGTGATGTTTACTTGGAGTCTAGTCTAAATCCAGACTCTCTACCTCCTGCTCCAGCCAAACCAGACAGATACTACAGAGTACCTGACTCTCACAAATTCCTTTATAAAAGCCCTGTGGCTGGCCCAGAAACAATTTCCCAGGGTCCTAAGGGAGCTAAAGCTTCTATGGCTAAAAATCCTGTGCCCTCTGAAAGGGATTCCAGAGGCCTAGATAGATGGGGAAATAAAATATACACCTCAGCAACTCTGGCTATGAGAGCATTAAATTGTCAGTTTCACATGCTGAAATAGCAGCAATTCCTAATGTCTCAATTAAAACAAAAAATGAGCACATACTGAACAGCCTGAATTCAAGGAAATGCAGGATCTGTTGCATGCAGCTGAACAGGTGGGCAAACATACTTTACAATGCGGATTTAATTCATTGGAAGCTTCCTGTAGAGCAGCTGTTACTGGCTCTGTCATATGTAGACATGCTTGGTTAAAAGAACAAACCCTTCCTGATCGTGTTAAAGCAAAATTATTGGATGCACCTTTACAGCAGGATGTCAAAGCAGAAGAGGTTTTAAAGAAAATGGAGGATAAGGCAAAGTCTATGCAGACTGTCAAGGATTTTTTGCAGGTACAACCCCCTCGTTTCAGCCGAAATTGGCCAACAAAAAACTGGTCCTTTCCAGCATCTGACAGATCACAGAGGGGCAAATAGAGACGTCGAAGGGGCAGAGGTCAGTCGCAAGGCCCTTGCAAACCTCGCCAATGGGGTACTGCTACCCAGAAAGGAGGAGAAGACAGGCCCCAAGCTAGCAGAAGACAAACACAGTGACTCCATCCTCAAACTACCAAGCAAATCTCTCTTGGCAGCTCCCTTGGGAGGAAAATTAGCATTTTTTGCAGACAACTGACACATCATCACAAAAGACAAATGGGTCCTAAACATTGTCTCTCAAGGATACATATTCCACTTTCATACCTTACCAAAGATAAAAGGAATGCCAAACCTGCCACCAAATCAATGGGCAGAGGCACAAAGACAAATTACAGCTCTCATGGACATGAGAGCCATTCAACAGGTACCTACACAGGAGCAAGGACAAGGATTTTACGCAATACTCTTTCTAGTCCCATGAAAGGACAAAGCATGGAGACCCATTCTGGATCTTTCAATTCTGAACACGTATCTGCAAGTACCAAAATTCAAGATGCTAACACTACAGTAGCTTCTTCCCATGCTGGGCAAGAATGCTTGGCTAGTAACGTTGGACCTCAAGTTGGCATACCTGCATGTCCCTATCAGACAAAATTGCAGAAGATACCTCTGCTTCATTGCAGGTTCAACGCATTATCAATTCTCTGCACTGCCCCTTGGCTTATCTACTGCGCCCAGGGTCTTCACAAAATGCCTGGCACCAGTAATTGCATACTGCAGACAAAGAGGAATTCAAATATACCCATACCTGGACGACTGCCTTATTCAAGCAGAAAGCAAGGACATTCTTTTAAAGCATCTGGCATTTGTCAAACACCTTCTAAGTTGCCTAGGGTACACAGTAAATGAAAAGAAATCAAAACTAGTGCCCTCACAAAACATAATATTCCTGGGTGCCAGCTTGAATACAACGGCCCACATGGCTTATCTCACGCCAGACAAGCAACAACAGCTGACTCAATATTTCAAAATAATGTCAACAAAGACCCAACTCCCTGCAAGAGAAATTCTACAGGCCTTGGGATTCATGGCATCTTGCATACTACTAATACCATTTGCAAAACTGCATATGAGGAAATTACAATGGTACCTGAAAAGCGCATAGACTCAGCACAACCACAGCTTGGAAACAATGATACCACTCATTCCCTGCCTTCAACAGGAGTTTCTATGGTGGGCACAGGCATGTCACTTCAACAAGGGTCAGCCTTTCACCTTACCCACAGCCAGGCAAACTATGACAACAGATGCATCGGACTATGCCTGGGGAGCACACATGGCAGGACAGTGCATTCAGGGCAAATGGACTACAGATCAGAGGCATCTGCATATCAATCAAAAAGAAATGCTAGCAGTACAGAATGCCCTAACAGCTTTCAAGGACCTCTGACACCCAGGACAACTTATAATAAAGACGGACAATACCACGTAATGTGGTACATAAGCAGGGGGGGGGGGCACACATTCCTACTCTCTATGCAGGCAAGCTATGACCTTGTGGAACACTGCACAGTCTTACCATGTTCAATTACAAGCACAGTTCCTGCCAGGAAAGAAAAATACATTGGCAGACGAACTAAGCATAAACATCATGGATCCACATGAGTGGAAACTAGATCCACAAGTATTTGCAATTGATAGTTCAAAAATAGGGAAGCTCAGAGATAGATCTGTTTGCAAGCCCCCAAAACTACCAACTTCAAAAATTTTGCACAAGGACATTCCATCCACAAGCTTGGAGAGTGGATGCCCTCTCATTCAGTTGGAAAACATTTACAGTGTATGCCTTTCCTCCACTGCCTCTTCTAGCAAAGGTACTGCTGAAAGTCAGATTAGAGAGGCCACAAATGATACTCATTGCACCAGACTGGCCACACCAGCATTGCTATCCAATTCTAAGGAACATGGCCCACAGCCCACCATGGATTTTACCACAGATTCCTCACCTGCTCACCCAGCAAGACAATCAGATTCTACACAGCCAGCTCAAGACTTTAAACCTAGCTGCATGGCAAATTACCTAAACAACCAGCCAACACCTCTATACAAAGCTGTTATGGATGTCATTCTGGAGGCCAGAAGGCCCAGCACCAGGAAAACCTATTCAGACAAATGGAAAAGATTTTGCGACTGGAACTTGGCTAAAGGCCAAAATCCACTGGATCCAAACATTCCTCAGATTCTACAATATTTAACTGAGATGTTGCACAAAGGACTTTCTTTTTCATCTGTTAAGATCCACGCCTCAGCAATTTCAGCTCATTACAACACGGATCCTCTTTTATTTTCACATCCACTCCTAAGACAGTACCTCAGAGGGGCTAAGAACATAAGACCTCCAAGGAGAGCACCAACACCTACTTGGGATGTCAACTTTGTAATGGAAAAGCTTACACTGCCACCCTTTGAACCAGCTTTTTCAGCTGATTTAAAATTTCTTTCATGGAAAACTGCCCTGCTACTAGCAATAACCTCAGCTAGAAGAGTCTCAGAGCTACAGGCACTAATGTCAGTGGAGCCTTTCCTCATTTTTCATCAAGACAGAGTTTCTCTATGAAATAACCCTTCTTTTATGCCAAAGGTGGTATCCAGTGTGGCCCTTAACCAAACCATTCTTTTGCCCACCTTCTTCCCAAATCCACAGAACAAAGGAGAAAGACTCCTGCACTCTTTGGACATTCACAGGCAATTACGTTACTACTTGAATAAAACTAAGGCTTTCAGAAAAACTGACCAGCTCTTTGTAGCCTATGCTACAGGATCACAAGGAAAAGCTATCTCAAAACAGACCATTTCCAAATGGATGGGACATTGCATACGTTTCTGCTACACGCATCATGGGAAACCGGTACCTGCTAACATTAGGTCCCACTCCACCAGGGCTACAGCTACATCAGCAGCCTTTCTCAGGGGAGTACCAACCAAGGATATTCTGGAAGATGCAACTTGGAGTTCAGTGCACACCTTCACCAAACACCATCACTTACCTCTATATTCTAAGACTAGAGCTGGTTTTGCCACTGCAGTTTTGCAGGGCCTACTAGCTTCTTCTAACCCTGTTTAACTCCACCCCCCATCCTTAGCTTTGGGATTCAACCCAAGTGTGATGACTGCAGCAGGTAACACGATGAACATAGTACAGTTTGTACCTACCATAAATGTAGATGTTAGAGTGTTCACCCTGCTGCAGTCCAGGTTACCCTCCCTCCATCCCCTCTGTACTAGCTGAACTTATCTATACCACTCTGTCCTATACAACCTTTGTGGTGTATTTGCTTGTGCCTAAAGGTATTGTTTTATTTTTATCTAGCTATATATATATATATATATATATATATATATTTTTTTTTTTTTTGCCTACCTATTGGGGGCACCTGACATCCGGGGCAAGAAAAACTGAAGAAAATGGCGTTAGATGCCTCTTATATACCCCTGGCACACTGATGTCAGGGAAGAAGCTACCGCAACCAACACCAGACCAAGACTTTGGAATTCAGCCCAACTGCGGGACCGCCTGACTGCAGGATAACCCAAGTGTGATGACTGCAGCAGGGTGAACACTCAAACATCTACATTTATGGTAGGTACAAAACTGTACTTTTCCTTACCTGGACGATTGGCTCCTTACCGCCCCCCACCAGGCATCTCCTCATCCAAGCCAGGGAGGCTACCATAAACCTTTGTCAAAGGTTAGGAATTACACTAAACTGGGAAAAATCTGCCTTGCTGCCCTCACAGCGTGTTGTATTTATAGGCGCAGAGTTAAACTCGGTCCTAATGAGGGCCTTTCTACCTCAAGAAAAGATAACAGTGTTGCAATCTCAGGTCCAGGCTCTATTGCCCCGGAAGAAGGTCCAAGCCAGGTTAGTTCTTCAGTTATTGGGATCCATGGCGCCAACCATCATGTTAGTACCCTTAGCCAGGCTACACATGCGGATCCTCCAGTGGCTCCTTTCAGTCCAGTGGTCCTATCAAAAATTACCCCTCTCTCACCCGATTCTCCTCACAGAGCATTGCATGCAAGATCTCCGTTGGTGGCTATGTTCCTCCAACCTGGACAAGGGGAGGAATGTACTCCCCCTCTCTCCTGCTGCCACAGTGACCACGGACGCTTCCCAGATAGGGTGGGGGGGCATTATCTGGGCAGAACGGTCCAAGGCACTTGGCAGGATCACGAGGTACACTTACACATCAATGTCCTGGAGATGAGAGCAGTGCTATTAGCGTTGCAAGCACTTCAGAGCTCTCTTCCCCGGGGAACAGTTGCTATTCACTCAGAGAGCATGTCAGTTGTTTGGTACCTGAACAAGCAAGGGAGAACCAAATCTTACCCCCTTTGCAGAGAAGCCATGAGAGTGTGGAATTGGGCAGTGGCTTCCCAACGGTTTTTAGTGGCAACGCACATTCTGGGAAAATCCAACGTGATAGCAGACAGGCTAAGCAGAGCTGTTCTGATGCCTTCCGAGTGGTCCCTGAACAATCGAGTTGCGACTCGGATCTTCAGCAGGTGGGGTCAGCCTTGCTGCGATCTCTTTGCCAGTCCCCTCAATGCCAAATGCAGCAACTACTTCACTCTGATCCCCCCACAGTGGGAGTCACCCAGGGACTCTCTAGTCCACGGTTGGCCTTCCGGTCTGCTTTATGCCTTTCCTCCGTTTCCTCTGTTACCAAGAGTGATTCAGAAAGCCATTCACTTGGGAAGCAAGATGATTCTGATTGCCCCACACTGGCCCCGACAGGTCTGGTTTCCCTTCCTTCAACGGTACACAGTGGACGGTCCTTGGACTCTGGACCCAGTGCCAGACCTTTTGACTCATATGTCGGGACAGCTCCACCCCTCCCTACAGTCCCTCAGGTTGACCGCCTGGCTGCTCCACTTCCATCGATAGACTGCATTCCCTTTCACCTGAAGTGGAGCATATCCTTTCGTCGTCTCACAAGTCCTCCACCAGAAGGATTTACTCTAGCAAATGGAAGAGATTCTCCATCTGGGCTCAGTCTCAAGGCCTGGACCCTTTCACAGCCCCTATATTGGTGGTCTTAGACTTTTTAGCTATGCTCTTCCGGCAAGGCTCTGCTCCCTCAACCATTAAAGTGCAGCTGGTGGCCATTTCTAACTTCCATGTGTCCTATGAGCCCACTCTTATTGGCCATAAACTTTGCAAGGCCTTTTTGAAAGGTGCCTTGTTACTGTGTCCTCCTGTGTTAGCACCCGTCATGCCATGGGATTTAAATTTAGTATTGCAAGCCATCACTTCTCCGCCCTTTGAGCCAGCTGCCACTTGTGAACTAAAATTCTTGTCCTGGAAGACTGCTTTCTGAGTGGCCATCACCTCGGCTAGAAGAGTATCAGAACTTCAAGCATTGTCCATTAGGCCCCCATATTTGGTATTCCATAAGGACAGGGTTTCCTTGAGACTTAATCCGTCCTTCCTCCCTAAGGTGTCATCTATAGTTAACGTCCACCAATCCATTCAGTTACCTGTGTTTTTTCCCAACTTCTCCAACAAGGGGAGTTGAAATTTCATCAATTGGATGTGCATCGACAACTAAGATTCTATTTGCACTGAGCAAAACAGTTAAGAAAATCGGATCAATTGTTTGTCTCTTTTTCGGAGAACAGAACGGGTAGCTCTTTTTCCAAGTGCACAATTTCCAGGTGGATTAAGGATTGCATTACCTTTGTTTACTCATCAGCAGGCAGAAACTTACCTTTCCCAGTCAAGGCTCATTCCACTAGGGCGGTCTCGACTTCTATAGCATATCATGCCAGGCTTTCCTTGGATGACATTTGTGCAGCGGGCACATGGGCTTCTCATCACACCTTTATCTCTCATTACAAGCTGGACGTGGCATCTAGAGGCCGGGCTTCCTTTGGTTCCACGGTACTCAGGAGTATTTTCCTATGAGCCTCCCGGGTTAGAGGTGCTTGGGACGCTGTCCCATCAGTAATGAATGTAGGCGAGATAGGACCGCATAACATCAGTTAGTTATGTACTCACCATAACGATTGATGTATGTGGTCCATCTTGCCTACATTCTTACATACCCTCCCACCTGCCCCCTGCCTGAAGGATTTGGAGGAAAATTGCTCTGAGACCCTTCCGAATCGGTTTATTCCCTCTTCCTGGTGGATGATATTCCTCTTAGTGAGGTTAGTGTATGTGGAGTGATTGCGATGTATGCAAACAAGGTCTGGGGGTTTGGGAGAGGTGCATCCTGGGATACCAGTTAGCCCAGCCAATTAGAGACTTCGTGCTAGAAAATAGTCGGCCGAGTCGGAGCCGATTGTCGGCTCCAAACCCATCAGTAATGAATGTAGGCGAGATGGACCACATACATCGATCATTATGGTGAGTACATAACTAACTGTTTATCTGCACTGCCCTTTGGCTTGTCTACTGCACCCAGAGTATTCAGAAAGTGCCTGGCTCCAGTAATTGCATTTTGCAGGCAAAGAAATATTCAAATATATCCATACCTGGGCGATTGTTTAATTCAGGCAGAAAACCAGGCCATTCTTCTAAAACATCTGGTGTTTGTAAAAAGGGATGTCCTTCAAGAATGCAACTGCAGTCATAACATGTGGGTTGTCCTGCCTCAGGCAGCCCTCGGTCGGCCGGATTCCAAAGTCTGGGTCCGACGTCGGCTGATGTCGCATTTCTCTCCGATGTCAGAGCGGCTGGAGTATATAAGCATCAGCCGACGCCATTTTCTTCAGTCTTTCTTGCTGCGCGGTGCCCGAAGCAGAAGCAGTTCGCAAGTGCCGGTCGGTCAGCTCCTGTATTCTACGATACCGAAGTCATCAAAAAAGCTAACTACCCCGTTGCGGACCTCTTCTTGCCTCAGTCGGTGTCAGCAATTACTGAAAAAGTTAACAATTGTCTTTTTTGTGGTAAACAAATACCTCATAAGGATTTCCACTCTTACTGCCTCCCTTGCCTGGGCCCAGACCACGACGTCTCGGCCTGTGTAGCCTGTGCTCGCTTCAACAAGCGCACTCTCAGGCGCCGGGCGGAGTTCGCTGAAGACTTTTTCGACGATAAATTTGCTTATACCATGCCGTCGGATCTTCCGACATCGCAAACTCCCAAAAAGCGAAAAGACTGGGACCGACATCCTCGGCCTGCGTCTACTACCGACTCCACGCCAAAACCTAGCGTGAGTGCTCCGGTTCCTTCTGAGACGGTCTCTCCACCGCTCCGAACCGAAGACACCGCAGTACCGACGACTCCGATTCCAGACATTACTCCGACGCCAGTTATAGATTTTCCTCTGGATACCGAAACCGAGGAAATGCCCGAGATCATTGCTGTAGACAAGGTCACTCCTGCACGTGGAGCTGCCAGGCCTCCTATGGCCATATCTATTAAGGCCTACACTAGGGCTAAGGCCGCCAGCAAAACAAAGCATATTACTTCAAGATCCTTACCTCAGCCGACTCCAGAGACACAAATTATGTCCATGGCTGCTGATTTAATTTCCATGATTAGAGGTTCACAGACCCATCCAGAGAGAGCATCCCAGCCTCCTCCTGATAAAGGCCCGGGTTGAACCCTCTGACCCTACTCCTTCAGATGAAGACTCTGAGGGCTCTGTCCACTCTGATAGCCAGGAAGAGCTCTTCCAGACCTATGAGGACTCCGATGCAGAAGATTCCATCCCTTCGGCCTCCCCTCCTGAGGATATTTCCTTTGGGGAAGTTCTGCACACCATGAGGGAACATTTCAAGTGGCAGGGCCAAGAATATTCTGATTCCAGGAAACGTCTTAGGACTTTCCTTAAAAAGCCTCAGCACAGGCCCTTAGCTATTCCTCCTGTACTTGATGTTCTGGATGATTTGTATTCTGATTCTAGTGCTACCCCTGATACTCTCCCTCCTGCACCAGCCAAGCCAGACAGGTATTACAGGGTCCCAGAAACTCATTCCCATTTATTCAGGGCCCATACTGTTGATTTGGAAACTATTTCACAGGGGCCTAAAGGAGTTTCAGCCTCCACCTCTAAAAATCCTTTGCCCTCCAACAGGGAGGCAAGGTCTTTAGACAGATGGGGTAAAAAGGTTTACACTTCCACTACACCTCTAAAAATCCTTTGCCCTCCAACAGGGAGGCAAGGTCTTTAGAGAGATGGGGTAAAAAGGTTTACACTTCCACTACTTTATCTATGAGAGCTTTAAATTGCCTTTTTCATATGTTCCAATATCAGGATTATCTCTTAGAAGATTTACAAAAAACACTAGCTTCTCCTGATCCTTTAGACAGGAAGACTTTGCAGGAAGCTGTACATAACACTCAGCAAGTAAGCAATCACTTCCTGCAGTGTGGATATGATGCACTGGAAGCTTCATGTAGGGCAGCTATGACGGGCTGTGATGCGAAGACATGCTTGGTTAAAAGATCAACCTCTACCGGATCATGTAAAAGCAAAACTTCTGGATGCACCTTTGGAAAAGAACAAGCTTTTTGGTGCAAATGCTAAGGATGTGCTAAAGACCATTGAAGAAAAAGCAAAATCAGTTCAAACTGTAAAGGATTTCCTCCAGGTTCAACCCCCCAGATTCAGTAGGAACTGGCCTTCAAAAAACTGGTCCTTTCCTAATCCAGAAAAGTTTCAAAGGGGTAAGAACAGACGTGGCTGAGGAAGGGGCCAATACAGAGGCCCTTACAGGGGACGTCAGTGGCAGCCAGGAAACCAAAGAAGTGACGCAGGGGTTTCTCTTGCCCAACAACCACAATCTCAATGACTTTCCTCTACTACCGCCTACCAGGGAACAACTAAAAGCTCCCTTGGGCGGAAAATTATCTCTGTTTGCAGAAAACTGGCACAGTATGACAAAGGACAAATGGATTTTGGACATTATAGACTGAGGGTACAGGTTTCATTTTCATACCCTACCAAGAAAACAAGGCATGCCAAATCTACCACAACATCAAAGGGCAGAGGCTATCAAGCAAATCTCTCTGCTAGCTCAAATGAAAGCAATAGAAAGAGTTCCACAACAAGAACAAGAACAGGGATTTTACTCAAGACTATTCCTTGTTCCAAGAAAAGAAACTCAATGGAGACCAATACTGGACTTGTCCGCATTAAACACCTTTCTCATAGTACCAAAGTTCAAAATGCTGACTCTGCAGCAACTCCTTCCCATGCTGGGCAAGGAGTCGTGGCTGATTACTCTGGACCTCAAGGAGGCATACCTGCATGTCCCTATCAGACACAGTTGCAGAAGATACCTCAGATTTCTTGCAGGGCCAGAGCATTATCAATTCTCAGCATTGCCATTTGGCTTATCTACTGCGCCCAGAGTGTTTACAAAATGCCTGGCTTCAGTAATTGCTCATTGCAGGCTCCAGGGTATACAAATTTACCCGTACCTGGATGACTGCCTCATACAAGCGGACGACAAACTGATGTTGACAAAAAATCTGGAATATGTCATACGTTTACTTCAAGCTCTGGGATACACAGTCAACTTCCAAAAGTCAAGACTGCAGCCATCCCAGCAACTAATCTTCTTAGGAGCCAAACTAGACACAGCCTCTCAAATGGCTTACCTGACAGAAGACAAGCAAGAGAAGTTAACTCAATACTTCAAAGATTTAGCAAAACTCACCCAGATGACTGCAAGGAGATTCCTACAGGCCCTGGGTTACATGGCATCCTGCATTCTACTGGTTCCATTAGCAAAACTACACATGCGAAAGCTTCAATGGTACCTAAAAAGCGTTTGGTCTCAGCACAGCAACAACTTGGAGACAGTCATACCACTCATTCCATGCTTACAAAAGGAATTCCTATGGTGGGCTTCGGTGAGCAAGGAAAACATAGGTTTGTCATTCAAAAAACCACAGATAACACAGACCATGACTACAGACGCCTCAGACCTCGGATGGGGGGCGCACATGGAAGGCAGATGTATACAAGGACAATGGTCTCCAAAGGAAACACATCTGCATATAAATCACAAGGAAATGCTGGCAGTAATGCATGCTATCGAGGCTTTTCAAAACCAACTCCAGCAAGGTCACTTAATGATACGGACAGACAACACCACTGTGATGTGGTACATAAACAAGCAGGGGGGCACTCACTCTTATCCCTTTGCAGACTGACAATGCAGCTTTGGGAGAAATCACTGAGTCTAAACATCCAGTTACAATCACAGTTTGTTCCAGGAAAAGACAATGTGTTGGCGGACAGCCTAAGCAGAAATTTCACAGACCCACACGAGTGGAGGTTGCATCCGAAGGCCTTCAGACAACTCACTTCGACATGGGGCAAGCCAGAAATGGACCTATTTGCCTCCCACCTCAATCATCTACTACCAAAATTTTGCACAAGGACACACCATCCAAAGGCTTGGAAAATAGATGCTCTTTCATTCAACTGGAGCTCCCTAGCAATCTATGCATTCCCACCTCTGCCACTGATGACCTCAGTATTACTAAAGATCAAAGCAGAGAAGCCCAAGGGAATCATAATAGCTCCGGACTGGCCAAGACAACACTGGTACCCACTACTACGGAGCATATGTCACACCAGGAGGTGGGCCCTCCCTCAGTGGCCTCTACTTTTGACTCAGCACAATTTCGGAACACTGCATCCAAACCTTCAGACTCTGCAGCTAACAGCCTGGGAGATCCCATAAATAAATTCAACTTACCTCTCTCTAAGGAAGTTCAGCGGATACTAACAGAGGCTCGAAGACCATCCACCAGAAAGGTCTACTTAGCCAAGTGGAAAAGATTCAGCAATTGGAATACCAGCAAAAGGCATGATGCATCATTACTGAACATCCCACTTATCTTGGAATATTTGGCAGATATGTTACAGAGTGGCCTCTCATACTCATCAATAAAAATACATGCATCTGCCATCTCAGCTAGATACAACACTAATCCTCCTGTTTTTTCTCACCCCTTACTAAGACAATTCCTCAGGGGAATCAAGAACATTAAGCCACCAAGAAAGGCCCCAGTGCCAGCCTGGGACCTCAATTTTGTCTTAGAAAAACTGACTCTACCTCCTTTTGAGCCAGCAGCATCAGTTGACTTGCAATTTCTATCATGGAAAACTGCTTTCCTGTTGGCAATTACCTCAGCAAGAAGGGTTTCGGAACTACAGGCCCTAATGGCAATACCACCCTTTATTATTTTCCACAGAGACAGGGTTTCATTAAGGACCAACCCTACCTTTATGCCAAAGGTGGTATCTAGGGTTTCTCTAAATCAAGCCATTCATCTGCCTGCCTTTTTCCCCAATCCTGAGAATAAGGGGGAAAGGCTTTTACATACCTTGGACATTCATAGACAACTTCGATACTACCTGGACAGAACCAAGGCAAGTAGGAAGTCTGAACAGCTTTTTGTAGCTTACGCCCCTGCAGTCCAAGGAAAAGCAATTTCAAAACAGACTATTTCTAAATGGATTGGACATTGCATCAGATTCTGTTATTCCTTTCATGGAAAAACTGTTCCAGCCTATGTCAGACCGCATTCCACCAGAGCTACAGCCACCTCTACAGCATTTTTAAGAGGGGTGCCTACAAAGGACATTCTAGAAGCTGCTACGTGGAGCTCCGTGCATACATTCTCAAAACACTACAATCTCCCCCTATATTCCAGATCCAGAGCAGGCTTTGCTTCGGCAGTCCTGCAGGGTTTGATTGCCACACCATCACTCTCCTAGAGCATACCTCCTCCCCCAGCTAAGCTATGGTATTCTACCCACATGTTATGACTGCAGTTGCATTCTTGAAGGACATAGTACAGTTTTGTACCTACCATAAATATAGATGTCCGAGAGACATGCAACTGCAGTCGGGTTTTCCCTCCCTCCATACCCCTCTATGCTTAGGGTCCACTCCTATCCCTCTCTCTCTTAGCTGGGGATATCTGTTATGGTGTATTTGTTTTATTGCTCATGTATTTGTTTGGAATCCTGTTTTTGTCTTCCAATTTGATTACAGCCTTCCTTGGAGGGCACTTGGCATCTGGGGCAAGAAACACTGAAGAAAATGGCGTCGGCTGATGCTTATATACTCCAGCCGCTCTGACGTCGGAGAGAAATGCGACATCAGACGACGTCGGACCCAGACTTTGGAATCCGGCCGACCGAGGGCTGCCTGAGGCAGGACAACCCACATGTTATGACTGCAGTTGCATGTCTCTCGGACATCTACATTTATGGTAGGTACAAAACTGTACTTTCTAACTTGTCTAGGGTACACCATAAATGAAAAGAAATCACAACTGGTACCCTCTCAAAAAATTACATTCCTGGGTGCAAGCTTGAATACAACTGCCCAGATGGCTTTCCTTACGCCAGAAAAGCAAATTCATTTGGTAACTTAGTTCAAACAGGTGGCCACAAAAACCCTTCTCTTTGCAAGACAAATACTGCAAGCCTTGGGGTTCATGGCCTCCTGCATTCTTCTAATTCCATATACAAGACTGCATGTGAGGAAACTTCAGTGGTACTTAAAAAGTTTATGGAGTCAACATTGTCACAGCCTGGAAACAATGATTCCTATCATACCTTTCCTGCGCCTAGAGTTCTTATGGTGGGCAGAGGCCTGCCACCGAAACAAGGGATTGCCATTCACACCACCCCCTACTGCCCAAACCCTAAGTACAGATGCATCAGACTATGCATGGGGGGCTCATCTGGCAAGGAAGTGCATTCAGGGCAAATGGAGCCAAAATCAAATGCACCTTCATATCAATCCAAAAAGAAATAGCTGTACAGAATGCTCTGACAGCCTTCAAGGACTACCTTCATCCAGGACAACTAATGGTAAAGACGGACAACACCATGGTTGTATTGTGGAATACGGCCTTGAGCTACCAAGTACAACTACAAGCTCAATTCCTGCCAGGAAAGCTGAATACTCTGGCAGACGAACTAAGCAAAAATCTCATGGACTCACACGAATGGAAACTGGAACCGTGGATTTTCAACATGTTAATACGCAAATGGGGGAGTCCAGACATAGATCTTTTTGCCTCACCCCAGAACTACCAGTTGGACAAATTGTGCACAAGAACTCTGCACAACAAAGCCTGGAAAGTGGATGCTCTGTCCTTCAGCTGGAAAAATCTATCAGTCTGTGCCTTTCCCCCTCTGCCTCTGCTCTCCAAAGTTCTACTAAAAGTCAAACAGGACAAACCAAAAATGATTTTGATTGTTCCAGACTGGACTCTCCAACATTGGTACCCACTCCAGCGCAGTGTGTCACATATTTCCCCATGCCACCTGCCTCAGACACCTTCCTTACTGACTCAGCAGGGGAACCAAATTCTGCACCCTCAGCTCCAAACATTGAATCTTACAACTTGGCTAATAAATTTAAATTCCCCCTTAGCATCCCTTAGCAAACCTGTGATGGATGTCATTTTGGAGGCGAGAAGACCTAGTACTAGAAAATCTTATGCTGACAAATGGAAAAGATTCTGTGCCTGGAATCAGTCTCAAGGGATGAGCACAGCAGCGCCCAATTTACCTCAGATTTTGCAATACTTAACTGAGATGCTTCACAAGGGCCTGTCTTTTTCTTCCATAAAAATCCATGCCTCAGCCATTTCAGCTCATTACAACACAGAACCCCCCCCTTTCTCTCATCCTCTGCTAAAGCAGTATCTCAGAGGGGCCAAAAACTTGAGACCACCCAGAAGAGCTCCACCCCCTGCCTGGGACCTTAACCTTGTATTGCAGAAACTCTACCTCCTTTCGAGCCAGCTGTTACTGCAGACTTAACATTTCTTTCCTGGAAAACAGCATTCCTTTTAGCAATCACTTCAGCTAGGATATCTGAATTACGGGCCCTTATGGTAGTGGAGCATTACGGGCCCTTATGGTAGTGGAGCCTTTCATCATCGTTCATACGGGCAGGGTGGCACTCAGGACCAATCCATCCTTCATGCCCAAGGTGGTATCCAGTGTGGCTCTTAATCAGTCCATTCATTTGACAACTTTCTTTCCCAATCCACAGAACAAGGGGGAGCGGATTCTGCATTCATTGGATGTACACAGACAACTTAGATTCTACTTGGACAGGACTAAATCTTGAAGAAAATCTGAACAACTGGTGGTAGCATTTGCTGCAGGGGCAGAGGGGAAGGCTATTTCAAAACAAACCATTTCTAAATGGATAAGCCATTGTATTAATTTCTGCTGTAAGCATCATGGAAAACCTATCCCCCAGGGGATCAGATCTCACACCACCAGGGCTGCATCTACTTCTACAGCTTTTCTCAGAGGTGTTCCTACCAGGGATATTCTAGAAGCTGCTACCTGGAGTTCAGTTCATACTTTCACCAAGCATTATCACTTACCAATTTTCTCTAAATCCAGAGCTGGTTTTGCCACTGCTGTTTTGCAGGGCGTTATAGCTGGTCCTAATGCTGTATAAATCCATCCTTCCAACCGTAATTTTGGGAATCTACCCAAATGTAATGACTGCAACAGTGAAACACGAAGAACATAGTACAGTTGTGTACACCTACCATAAATGTAGATGTTCAAGTGTATTAATTGTTGCAGTCCTGGTTACCCTCCCTCCAGCCTCCCATTTTTCTATTACTATACCTCTACTTTCTTTTACTATGCTTAAAAGCCTTTTTGGTGTATTTGATTTTGTTTGGAGGTATATTTTTGTGTTTTTAATTACTTGAATATATTTTGCTTCCCATTTGGGGGGGCACCTGACATCTGGGGCAAGAAAAACTGATGTAATGGTGTCAGCTGCATGTTTTATACCCCTGACGGCCTGATGTCATGGAAGAAGGGAAAACAACCAATGCAGGACCCAAGACTTTGTTAATCAGGCTGACTGAGGGCAATCTTTCAGTAGATTACCCAAATGTAATGACTGCAACAGTGAGTACACTCGAACATCTACATTTATGGTAAGTGTACACAACTGTACTGTACTCAGTGAGGTGCTTTCGCAGTCCCTGATGCCCGCTTAAAGGGATTCGTAGGCCTCTACTGAGACCCATTCGGAGTCCAGTATGCCACGAGACTCTTCTTCGACTATGGAACCTGTGGATGTCTCTACCTTGGATGGGTCTGGAGCCACTGTGCAGGCACCGACTTCTGAGGCAGTTCTTCGCTCAGCCGATGTTCGACTCAAACCAATGACTTTTTTAACCAAAACTACAGAGTTTCTTAAGCCCAGAGTATGCAGTACGCCTAGGAAACCAACAACCAAAGGTGCATGCACCTACTCCCATGCCACAAAAATATATGCTTAGAATGGCAGAAGACCTTATTATGCTAATTAGGGGAAGTCACCCTTCCCCTGCTTAGAGAAAGAGACCAGTCCCCTACAGCTTCTACAGACCAGGAGTCCAATGACTCTGAGATTTCTGATTATGAAGACATGCCCTTATCTGCTTATGAGGATTCAGATGCAGATGAATCCATTCCTTCTGCCTTCCCTCCAGAGGATTTTTCTTTTGGTGAAACCTTGCATACCTTAAGAGAGCATTTTCACTGGGAATGCCAAGACTATCCTCAGTCCAAAAAGAGACTCAGAGAATTCCAAGAGTTGCCTCAGCACAGACCTTTAGCAGTACCCCATGTCCTGGATGTTGTTGATGTTTTTATGGAATCCAATTTTACTCCTGACACTTTACCTCCTGCCCCTAGGAAACCAGACAGGTACTACAGAGTACCCGAGACTCACAAATTTCTTTTCAAGAATCCTACTGCTGACCCAGAGATAATTTCCCAGGGGTCTAAAGGTATCAAGGCTACTACAGCCAAGAATCCCACTCCTTTGGACAGGGATTCCAGAGCTTTGGACAGATGGGGTAAGAAGGTATATACCTCTGCAACTCTTGCTATTAGGGCATTGAATTGTCAGTTTCACATGCTGACTTACAAGCAGCATATTGTGGAACTTATTAAACAAAAAGTGGCAACCTTTACAGACTGTGCAGAAAATAAAGAATTGCAGGAGCTTATGCACTCTGCAAGCCAAGTCAGTAAGCATACTTTGCAGTGTGGCTTTGATGCCTTAGAAGCATCTTGTCAGGCAGCACTGAATCTGTACTGAGAAGACATTCTTGGCTCAAGGACCAGACCTTGCCAGACCATGTCAAATTAAAGTTACTAGACGCTCCTTTGAACAAGGACAGTTTGTTTGGCACCAAAGCAGAAGAGGTTCTTAAAAATATGCGTTCCGGCCCCAAAATCCGGACAATACCAAGAAAGGAGGGGGGGTATCCATATTTATCAAGGACACCCACACCTCAAGACTGGTGGCAACGCACGATGCATCGGAGACCATCCAGGTGCAATTAACCATAGGCAAGACTGCTCTGCAAATTGTAGCATGTTACAGGCCACCCTCACAAACTCAGGAACCTCACATGGCCTTCCTGAAAACACTAGAGGGGATAAATGTATCACCAAACACCATCATACTAGGTGACTTCAATTACCCTAATATAGACTGGGAACACTACTCAAGCCCAAACACCCTAGCCCAAAAGTTCCTGGAATTCATAAACTCAAATGCCATGGAACAACTAGTCACCATCCCCACAAGAGGAGATAACATACTTGATCTCATCATCACGAACATGGGAGCACAATGTTCAACACCGAAGTATACCCCTCACTGGTGAGATCAGATCACAACTAATCTCGCTGGAGGTCCTCATCCCACCCCCACCTGGAATAAAAAAGACCACAGTAAAGAACTTCTCAAAAGACGACATCACACTTCTAAAGACTAGTGTGGTCTCCATTAAGGCCCCCGAGCCAGCGGAAAACAGTACTCAAACCGCTGAATCACTTACAAATGCCTTCTACCAGCACCTGCAGGACTGCATGGATAAGGCAATCCCAAGCAAAACAAAGACTCTTTGTACCAAAGGCAAGCGTCCAGTCTGGTGGACCCCAGCCATAAACAAACTCTACAACAAAAGGAGGAAGCTACTACAAGATAGAGCAAAATCCTTAAAAGGTAAGACACCCTTGATCACTATAAGTAAAAAACTAAGAGCTCTCATAAAATCATCCAAAGCAAATTTCGAGAGAAAATAGCTAAAGACTCAAAAGACAATCATAAGGCCTTCTTTAGCTATGTTAGAAACCTGGGAGGAAACTCCCAGATATGCTCAGAACTAGTTCAAAATGATGTGAAGATTACTGATCCTACAGACATTGCCAACATACTGGCTGACAGGTTCAGTGCAAACTTCTCCCCCCCAAAAGGAGAGATATCTATACCAACGATTGCAGCCCCCAAACATCTCCAGCCCAAGTGAGAACTGCTCTCTCCAAAGCAAAAACACAGCATCCATGGGACCTGATGGTGTCCCCGGCTGTGTGCTCCACTAACTCAATGAGGAATTAAACCCACAGCTAGGACAGCTGTTTAATCAAAGTCTTACCTCTGGATACGCACTCAGGAGTGGCGCACTGCAACTGTGGTCCCACTTCACAAAGGCGGTGCCTCCACCGACCCTGGAAATTACCGCCCATTAGCTTGACAAGCCTTATCTGCAAAGCCATGGAGAGGATCATAATGGACCTCATAAATAAAGACATAGGGAATTTGCAGACTTTGGATCCAACCCAGTTTGGCTTTGTCAAAGGCAGATCATGCCTTTAAATTGACTTTTCAAACAGTCACCAAAGCCATTGATGAGGAAAGGCAGTCCATACAGCCTACCTCGATCTGGCTAAGGCCTTCGATACAATACCCCACTCGGGTATCATTGAAAAACTCATCAGCTTAAATGTTAACCCATACATCACAAGATGGGTTGCAAACTGGCTGAGTGACAGAACCCACAGGGTCAGAGTTGCTGGCGCCATGTCAGACTCAAAGCCTGTCACAAGTGGTGTCCCACAGGGCTCAGTCCTGGGCCCACTCTTGTTTGGCATCTACTTTTCCGAAGTACAAGCAAACACAGGAGGGTTATGGCTGACAAAGTTTGCAGATGACTGCAAACTGGGCGCCATAGTAGAAAACACATCTGACACAGATATCGTTCAGAAGGGTCTCACAGAAACGGATAACTGGTGCCAGAGCCATGGCCTAAAGTTAAATGCCAAAAAAATGCATAGTCATACCCTTCGAAAAACAAGGTTACCCTAGCTACCAAATAGGTGGCAATCCACTGAGCACAGAAGAAGTTATCAGGGACCTGGGGACCCAGGTTGATAGTAGTCTGTCATTTGACACCCATGTAGCTAAAGTAGTTAGGAAGACCTTCTACATTGCCCACCTTATCATGAAGGGATTCTCATCTAGATCAAGGGAGGTCATAGTCTCCCTTTACTCATCACTCATTAGACCAATGATTGAGTACAATGCCCCATTCGGAATGTATCTGACTCGACACTTGCAGCAGCTGGAGAGGCCACAAAAGTTCCTCACCAAAAGGATAAAGGGTCTCAAAAAACTGTCCTATGCTGCCCGACTGAAAGAACTCCAGCTCTATTCAGTCGCACGCTTGCTCAGAGGTGACCTTTGCCTAACATACAAGGCCATGTCAAACCCAGATTTGATGAATATGCTTCACCTCAAAAAATCTAGATCCATCAGAGCCACAAGGGCGGGAGACTTAAACCTCGACACGGCTATTAATAGGACGTGCTGGAGGGATAGATTCATCACCCAAAGACTCCCTATGCTGTGGAACAAAATCCCGGTACATGTGAGGCAGAGCACCTCGCTGGCCTTGTTCAAGAGAAATCTTGACCAATGGATGGGAGATCGCAGATATACCCCAGGGATTACCTCAGTGTCACTGCTCGACAGAGGCACAGCAAAATAATGGGTATAGTTCCCCATACTAAAGGGGTGGCGTAAGCCACAAAACAATGGGCTAGGCTTGTAAATGCCCTCGGGCAGATAGCCTAGTATGAACCTATGAACCTATAAAAAGATGGAAGAAAAAGCTAAGTCTATGCAGACTGTTAAAGAATTCTTACAAGTGAAACCCCCTAGATTCAGTAGGCATTGCCCTTCCAAACACTGGTCCTTTCCAGCCCCCTCCAGGCCTTCTCAAACCAGACCCAGGGGAAATTGACCACCCAGACTACAGTCTCAGGGTATGCAGAGATCTAAGAAATGGAGTGCCCCCACCCCTATGGCAGGGAGTGGTAAGCCAGCTCCTTAAGGAAAAAAATCAAAATTACTTCTTTACTCCATTCCTCAGCCCTCCCCAATTGCTTGTGCCCCTAGAAGGAAAACTTGTCCTTCCTGCAAAAATTGGATGTCCATCACACAGGACTAGTGGGTCCTCAACATTGTATCCCAGGGGTACAAATTTTATTTCCATTCACTGCCAATCCCAAGCGGGTTTCCAGACCTTCCTCCAAACCAGTGGGCAGAGGCTCAAAGCCAAATAGCTTCCCTGCTCAATATCAAAGCTACTCAGCTGGTTCCAGTAGAACAGGGGGGTCAAGGATTCTACTCTAGACTCTTCCTGGTACCCAGGAAAGAGGGCTCTTGATGCCCAATTCTGGATCTTTCAATTCTCAACACCTTGTTGGTGATAGCAAAATTCAAAATGCTTACCCTGCAACAGCTTCTTCGTATGCTAGCCAAGGATGCCTGGTTAGTCATGCTGGACTTAAAAGAAGCCTATCTGCATATCCGCAAAAGGGAGTCATGCAGGACGTATCTACTTTTCAGGGCAGGATCTATGCATTATCAGTTCTCTGCACTTCCTTTTGGCTTATCTACTGCGCCCAGAGTTTTCACAAAATGCCTAGCTCCAGCCATTGCATACTGCAGGCAGAGAAATATCCAAATTTTCCCATACGTGGACGACTGCCTGATTCAGGCGGACAGTCAGGAATTGCTGTTGCAGCACCTGACATTTGTGAAACACCTTCTCACTTCCTTGGGGTACACCATAAATGAAAAGATATCAAAACTGGTACCTAGTCAAAAGACTGTATTCCTGGGAGCAACCTTGGGGCACCACATCCTAGATGGCATTCCTCACTTCAGAAAAACAAGTTTATCTGACAGCCTACTTCAAGCAAATAGCCACCAGAACCCAGCTATCTGCAAGAAAAATACTGCAGGCCCTAGGGTTCATGGCCTCATGTTTACTGCTAATTCCATGTGCAAGACTGCATATGAGGAAACATCAATAGTACTTAAAAAGTCTTTGGTGCCAACATTCTCAGGACCTGGAAACAGTCATTCCTATCATGCCTTGTCTAAGGACAGAGCTCCTTTGGTGGGCAGAAGCATGCTACCACAACAAGGGACTGCCTTTTTCTCAACCCCACACCACCCAGACCCTAACCACAGACGCATCAGACTATGCCTGGGGAGCACACATGGATGGCAAATGCATTCTGGGCCACTGGAGCCCAAGTCAAATTCATCTGCACAACAACCAAAAAGAGATGCTAGCTGTGCAGAACGCCCTGACAGCTTTCAGATCCCTACTCTTTCCAGGATAACTGCTAATACAAACAGACACAACAGTTATGTGGTACATGAACAGGCAGAGGGGACCCCACTCCTACCCACTCTGTAGGTTAGCCATGGCCCTGTGGCACATCGCCTTGGACATTCAAGTCCATCTGCTAGCTCAATTCGTGCCAAGCAAACAAAACTCATTGGCAGACAACCTAAGCAGAAATCTCCTAGACCCACACAAGTGGCAATTGGAGCCCAGCACCTTCAAACTTCTGATTCAGAAATGGGGACCCCAGAAGTGGATCTCTTTGCCTCTCCCTGCAACCACCAGCTCAGCAAATTCTGCACCAGGAATCCTCACAGCAGGGCCTGGAAAGTGGATGCCCATCTTTTCAGTGGGTAAATCTCTCAGTCTATGCCTTTCCCCCTCTGCCCCTTCTCTGAAGAGTATTACTCAAGATAAGACAGGACAGACCAAGGACAATTCTGATTGCCTGAACTGGCCATGTCAGATCTGGTACCCACTCCTGCGCAGCCTGTCACCGGTGCCACCCTGGCACCTACACCAGAACCCAACCCTGCTCTCTCAGCAGGAGGGACAGATTTTGCATCCACAACTGCAAACACTAAATTTTGCAACCTGGCTTATTCCTTGATTTCTCCCCCAGCAACTCTTAGCAAGCAGGTGCTGGACGTCATTCTTGAAGCCAGAAAACCCAGTACAAGAAAATCCTATGCTGATAAGTGGAAAAGGTTCTGCTCCTGGATTCAGTCTAAAGGATAGGACACAACTCTGCCCTCCCTGCCTCTAATCCTGGATTACTTAGCAGATCTTTTCCACAAAGGCCTGTCCTTCTCCTCCATTAAGATACATGCCTCCGCCATTTCGGCTCATTACAACACTGAGCCACCTCTCTTCTCGCACCCTCTTATCAAACAGTTCCTGAGAGGGGCAAACCACTTAAGGCCACCAAGGAGAGCACCCACCACTGCGTGAGACCTTAACTTTGTACTGGAAAACCTCACGCTTCCCCCCCTTTGAACCTGCTGCGTCAGCAGACTTAACATTCCTCTCTTGGAAAACAGCCTTGCTTTTGGCCATCACTTCAGCTAGAAGTGCGAATGAGCTACAAGCACTAAGGGCTGTGGAACCCTTCATTATTTTCCATGCTGGCAGGGTTTCCCTCGGGATTAACCCTTCCTTCATGCCTAAAGTGGTGTCCAGTGTGGCTCTGAACCAATCCATCCATTTGCCAACTTTCTTCCCTAATCCTCAAAATAAAGGGGAAAGGATCCTGCATTCCTTGGACGTGCACAGACAGCTCAGATTCTACTTTGGTAGGACTAAGCCCTTCAGAAAATATGACCAGTTATTAGTCAGCTTTGCAATAGGGGCAGAGGGCAAGGCCATTTCAAAACAAACAGTTTCCAAATGGATAGCACACTGCATCCATTTCTGCTAAAAGCAACATGAGAAACCAACCCATCAGGGGGTCAGAACACATTCCACTAGGGCAACATCTACCTTTACAGCATTTCTCAGGGGAGTCCCTGCCAAGGACATCCTGGAAGCTGCTCCCTGGAGTTCAGCACACACCTTCACCAAGCATTACCACCTGCCTATCTTTTCCAAATCCAGGGCAGGTTTTGCAACAGCAGTCCTGCAAGGCATACTGGCCTGCCCTAATTCTTACTGACTGCCTCCACCCTTCCTCAGCTTTGGGAATCCACCCAAGTGTGATGACTGCAACAGTGAAACACGAAGAACATAGTACAGTTGTGAACACATAGCATAAATGTAGATGTTCGAGTGTATTTAGTGTTGCAGTCCTGGATGTCCTTCATGGATGCATCTGCAGTCATAACAACTGGGTTGTCCTGTCGTCAGGCAGCCCTTCGGTCGGCCGGATTCCAAAGTCTGGGTCCGGCTTCGGCTGATTTCGCACTTCACCCGACGTCATCTCTGCTGGTCTTCGGGTATAAAGGCATCAGCCGACGCCATTTTCCTCAGTCTTTCTTGCCGCGTGGCGCCCGAAGCAGAAGCTGTTCGCAAGTGCCGGTCGGTCAGATCCAGAGATTACTACTACCGAATACTACTTCGAAGACTTCTAAAAGCTAAGTACCCCATTGGGGACTCTTTCTTGCCTCAGCCGATGTCAGAAAAGTCAATAACTGTTTAACTTGTGGGAAACAAATACCTCATAAAGATTTCCACTCTTACTGTTTGCCTTGTTTAGGCCCAGACCACGACGTAGCAGCCTGTTCGCCTGTGCTTCCTTCAACCGGCGACGCTTAGGCGTCGGTTGGAGTTTGCTGAACAGTTTTTCGCTCAGATTTTGTGTACATTATGCCGCCGGATCCTCCAACTACCCAAATTGTTAAAAACGCAAAGAAAAGACCGACACTCGCGGTCCGCGGTTTCGGCGAAACCACGGTTAAGCAAACCGCGAGTGTCTCGGTTTCGGCGAAACCGAGAAAACTGATCAAAATACAGCGAATCAATGACTACTACTGAGGTTTCTGCCACTTTACTTGAAACAGCCTCAGAAATTATACCTACAACTGTGGTTACTAGTGACTTATCAGACACCATCCCTTTGGATGTCTCTACCCCAGCACGTGGTGCTGCTAGGCCTCCTGCAGCCATGTCTATTAAGGCCTTTGCCAGGGCTAAAGCAGCCAAATCTACTACATCAGTGACTGTTAAACCCCCCTCAACCAGGCCCACCTCTAGTTCACAAATGCTTACTCTGGCACAAGATTTAATATCCTTAATTAGAGGATCTCAATCTCACCCAGACAAGGCCTCTCAACACACAGAAAAGAGACCTAGAGCAGAGCCCCCCGAACCTGTCTCCTCTGATGATTCTGCGGATGACTCAGATATTACAGACCAGCCAGAGGCTCCTTTTTCCAATTATGAAGACTCCGATGCTGAAGAATCCATTCCAGCTGCCTCTCCACCAGAGGAATTCTCCTTTGGGGAAACCTTACATGCCATGAGAGAACAATTCCAATGGCAACAACAGGATTTCTCAGATTCCAGAAAAGACTTAGGACTTTTCTGCACTTACCACAACATAGACCCTTAGCTATACCTCCTGTCCTTTCTGTTGTGGACGATGCATTTAATGATGTCTGCACTGCACCTGATTCCTTACCTCCAGCCCCTGCCAAACCAGATAGATTTTACAGGGTGCCAGACACTCATCACCACCTATACAAGGCCCCACTGGCAGACCCCGAAACCATATCCCAGGGGCCTAAGGCAGTAGTCTCGACCACAGCAAAAAATCCTATTCCTTCTGAAAGGGAATCCAGGTCTTTAGACAGATGGGGCAAAAAAGTTTACACCTCTGCTACTCTTTCAGCTAGAGCTTTAAACTGTCAGTTTCACATGATACAATACCAAGAGTTTATGCTTGATCAGTTAACTAAAAAGCTATCCTCTGATGACACTATAGATAAGAAATATGTATTAGAAATGGTAAATAACATACAACAGGTTAGTAACCATTCTTTAAAATGTGGCTATGATGCACTGGAGGCTTCATTTAGATCAGCCATGACTGGCACAGTGATAAGAAGACATGCATGGTTGAAGGAACAGGCCTTACCGGATCATGTTAAAGCTAAGTTATTAGATGCTCCTATGGATAAGGCCAGTTTGTTTGGTACACCTGCCCAGCAGGTAATGAAGAAAATGGAAGAAAAGGCAAAATCTGTACAAACGGTGAAAGATTTCTTACAGGTTCAGCCCCCAAGGTTTAGCAGGAACTGGCCTGCCAAAAATAGGTCCTTTCCTGACTCCACAAGATCCCAAAGGGGCAGGAATAGACGTTCCAGAGGCAGAAATCAATCCAGAGGGGGTGCCTACAGAGGACGACAGTGGCAAGGTAATAACAGAGGCACAGACACAGCCACTACCACTGCAACAGGACAATCACAATGACTTGACTCTAACTCCGCCTACCAGGGAACAAATAGCAGCACCATTAGGCGGAAAATTATCCTTATTTTCGAAAAATTGGCACTATGTCACAAAAGACAAGTGGATTTTGCAAACCATAGACCAAGGTTACCGGTTCCACTTCCACACTTTACCAGTCAAAGAGGAATGCCAAACCTGCCTCCAAATCAAAAATAGAAGCTCTACAGCAGATAATGCAATTAACAAAGATGAGAGCTGTGGAAAGAGTACCAATAACAGAACAAGGCAAAGGATTCTACTCCAGACTATTCTTAGTTCCAAGAAAAGAAAAAAGTTGGAGACCTATTCTCGACCTGTCCATCTTAAACACATACATCATTGTCCCAAAATTCAAAATGCTGACCCTACAGCAACTTCTTCCCATGCTGGGCAAGGAGTGTTGGCTGGTAACTCTAGATCTCAAGGAGGCATACCTGCACGTCCCCATTCGACCAAATTGCAGAAGATACCTCAGATTTCTTGCAGGATCAGAGCATTATCAATTCTCAGCATTGCCCTTTGGCTTATCTACTGCCCAGAGTATTCACAAAATGCCTGGCATCAGTAATCGCCACTGCAGACTACAGGAATCCAAATTTATCCATACCTGGACGACTGCCTGCTACAAGCGGACAACAAAAGCAAGCTGACAACAGATTTGCAAAGGGTCATTTACTTGCTACAAGCCCTGGGATACACAGTCAATTTTCAAAAGTCAAGACTGATACCATCCCAAACAAGGACATTCTTGGGCGCAGAATTGGACACAGTAAAACAAATGGCATTCCTAACTGCAGAAAAACAAAAAGAACTCCCTCTTTACTTCTTGGCACTAACAAAACAGAACAAGCTAACAGCAAGAAAAGTTCTACAGGCCTTGGGCTTCATGGCATCATGCATAATCTTGGTCCCACATGCCAGACTGCATATGAGAAAACTACAGTGGTACCTAAAGAATTTATGGTCCCAACACAGGCACAGCCTAGAAGCAGAAATACCACTAATCCCATGCCTAAAACAGGAGTTCCTATGGTGGGCTCAAGCATGCCAGACAAATCCAGGCCTACCCTTTCACAACCTTCGAGCAAGCCAAACCATCACAACAGACGCCTCAGACCTAGGATGGGGGGCTCACATGCTGGACAAATGTGTACAGGGATTGTGGACTCAGGACCAGCTACACCTGCACATCAACCAAAAGAAATGCTGGCAGTAAAACTGGCAATCCAAAATTCAGCCCATTTCTCAAAGAAGGCCATTTGATGATAAGGACAGACAACACCACAGTCATGTGGTACATCAACAAACAGGGAGGCACTCATTCATACCCCCTATGCAGAATGACTTTGGACCTTTGGAACCTGGCACTCAGCTACAACATCCAGTTACAGGCAATGTTTGTACCGGAAAGGAGAACACTCTAGCAGACATATTAAGCAGAACCACCTCGGATGCTCACGAATGGATGCTACACCCGGACATCTTCAAGACCATCACAAAGAAATGGGGAATGCCGCAGACAGATCTATTCGCTTCCCCTCTCAATCACCAGCTCAAAAAATTCTGCACAAGGACATTCCACCCGCTTGCATGGAAGGTGGATTCGCTCTCCTTCAGCTGGAAAGGTCTGACAGCATATGCATTCCCACCTCTTCCCTTGATACACAAGGTATTACTAAAAATCAAGGAGGAACGACCAAGGATAATCCTGATAGCTCGAACTGGCCAAGACAACACTGGTACCCATTGCTGAGGAGCATGTCTCGGGACAAAATGTGGGCAATACCCTGATGCCTTTGATGTTAACTCAGAACAACTACAGCATCATGCATCCAAACCTAAAAACCTTGCAACTGACTGCATGGAACATCACATAGCAGCAACTAATCCAGATCTTTCCCAAAGGGTTAAAGACATTATCCTTGAAGCCCGCAGACCTTCAACAAGAAGGAACTATGCAGGAAAATGGAAAAGGTTTGTCATTTGGAGTGCTGAAAGAGGAAAAGACGTGTCAATATAGATATTGCTAACATTCTGGAGTATTTGGCAGAGCTTCTACATACAGGCCTGTCCTATTCCTCCATCAAGATACATGCATCAGCTATTTCAGCAGAATACAGCTTTGATCCACCGGTCTTTTCACATCCTCTACTCAGGCAGTTCCTCAGAGGGATCAAGAATGTAAAACCTCCTAGGAAACCACCACTGCCAGCTTGGGACTTGAACTTTGTGCTAGAAAAGTTGACACTCCCGCCTTTTGAACCAGCAGCAACAGCAGACCTACAGCATCTATCATGGAAAACTGCTTTCCTACTGGCAATAACCTCAGCAAGGAGGGTTTCTGAACTTCAGGCCCTAATGGCAGTACAACCCTTCCTAATCTTCCACCAAGATAGTGTCCATGAGAACTAATCCTACATTTATGCCTAAGGTGGTATCCAGAGTATCTTTAAACCAGGCAATCCACCTACCTACCTTCTTCCCCAACCCACAAAACAGAGGGGAAAGAATGCTGCATACCTTGGATGTACATAGACAGCTACGCTACTACCTGGACAGAACCAAAAGTAACAGAAAAACTGACCAGCTTTTTGTAGCCTATGCAACAGGAAGAGAAGGAAAAGCAATTTCCAAACAGACAATCTCAAAATGGATAGGAAATTGCATACGATTCTGTTACTCCTTCCATGGAAAACCAATTCCACAGAACATAAGACCTCATTCCACAAGGGCAACAGCCACTACCACAGCCTTCTTACGAGGAGTGGCAACCAAGGACATTATTGAGGCGGCTACTTGGACCTCCGTGCATACATTTGCCAAGCATTATAATTTACCTCTGTATTCCAGATCCCGAGCAGGGTTTGCCACTGCTGTACTGCAAGGGATCCTTACCACACCATAATTTCTTCTTCCTCCTCCCTAGTTGGCTATGGTATTCTACCCAGTTGTTATGACTGCAGATGCATCCATGAAGGACATAGTACAGTTTTGTACCTACCATAAATGTAGATGTCCGAACTGGATAGCATCTGCAGTCAGGATTACCCTCCCTCCTTCCCTCTGTGGTACTCCTAGGGTATTTACCCCTAATAGCTAGCTGGTGGGGAGTCTCTTATGGTGTATTTGTTTGTATATATGTACATACATGCTTATTTCTTGTGTTTGCCTTCTATCTTTTTGGAAACATTGGCATTTATCCAAAATTTAGCCTTCCAAGAGGGCAACTGGCATCTGGGGCAAGAAACACTGAGGAAAATGGCGTCGGCTGATGCCTTTATACCCAAAGACCAGCAGAGATGACGTCGGGTGAAGTGCGACATCAGCCGAAGCCGGACCCAGACTTTGGAATCCGGCCGACCGAAGGGCTGCCTGACGACAGGACAACCCAGTTGTTATGACTGCAGATGCTATCCAGTTCGGACATCTACATTTATGGTAGGTGCAAAACTGTACTTTTCCCACCCTCCAGCCCCCTGGCTACTCTCTCTCTCTCTCCTTTCGATGGCTATTACTCACCCCTTTCAGGAGTATTGGTATTGCTATTTACTTTTTACTGGTGGTGTTTTCCCCACCAAAACTTAGCTCCCTATTTGGGGGGGCTCCTGACATTTGGGGCAAGAAAAATTGATGTAATGGCATTGGCTGCCTGTTTTTATACCCCTTTCGACCTGACATCAGTCCTGGAGCGACATAGAAATACTAAGTCTCTGGTGTTCGGGCCGACTGAGGCTACCTGCAGACAGATATAACCCAAGTGTGATGACTGCAACAATGAATACACTCGAACATCTACATTTATGGTAAGTGTACACAACTGTACTTGTGAGCAATAAGCCTTGAGTATAATTTATTTACTTCTTGTAATAAGAAAAGTAAGACTGAATTTCTTTCCTTACTTGTGCTTTTGTTTGTGCCATCATTGGATTAAAAGATTGAAAAAGAGCTCTAAATGCACATCAGAGCATCTGTAACAGCTGGCTTCTGAGGGTCTATCATCCCCTAGACCCCCAAGCTTAATGCACAAATTTCTTCTACAGTCATGTAGTCTTGGGTAGTTAGGGTGTGTTGAAAGGATGTAGGAAAAATAAAGAAAGAGTAAGAACAAATTTCTTTCTTTAGTCATGATTTTTGTCTAGGTCATCATTACATGAAAAGGTTGTTTAAAAATGTAAAAAGGTTTGAAAAGAATTCTAAAAGGCACTTGGAAACATCAATAACTCCACATCTTCTGTGCTTATAGCAGCCCAGAGACACCTGGTTTAATGCATTTATTACTTGCATAGTGATCAGAGTTCAGCCTTGCCCAGTTAGGATGTGTTGGGGAAAAAAAAAAAACACAAATGAATACAGGGGAAAAAAATGAGAAGCAATTTAGGAAAAGATAGAAAACCGTAATCTCGATGGTGTTACAAGACTAGGATGGGAGGGGATTGAGACTCTGGGTGATATGCATGGGGGCAGTGGGGGAGGGGGCTGTAAAGTCCTTCACCTAGGATGCCATTTCACCTAAGGTCAGCCCTGGTTATGATGGTGTGGTTGCAATATCCAGGGTGGCAGCAGTATGGTCCAGTTATCAGGAGACATGGCTGGCTGAGTTGCTAGAGGATGTGAAAGTGATGCTCCTTAATGTTCCTCTGGATAAGGATTTGCTCATTGGAACCCCACTGAAAAAAATGAGGAAAGGAACAGTATTGTGCAGTCAGAAAAGCTGGTTGACTTCTCTCTGGCGGAACAGTATTGTGCAGTCAGAAAAGCTGGTTGACTTCTCTCTGGCTAGGTACAAGTGGGATTTACCCATCTAGATCTGAGATCTTCTACTCCTGGCAAGGAAAGTAATCAAACCAATGGGTAAAAATGTCATATGGCAGAAAGTCCAACTCAGGAAGCCTGTAACCCCTGGAGAACAGCCACAATTGTACAAATCTACCTCTCCCATCACCTCAACCACTTTCCTATTCCAGCCCCCCCCCCATCTCAAGGATAGGAGAAAGGTTAGTGTGTTGCTTAAGAAACTAGGAAAGCACCATAGAAGACAAATGGAGTGCAGGTAATATCTCAAGATAATGAACTACATTTTCTGAAAAGTCCAAAAATGTCAGGCATTTCACCCACACCTTAGGACCAAGTCTATTTGATTCCCCTCCATCCTGTATGAGCTTTTGCAAGTAGGAGTCCTAGATCATGTATCTAAATTTGACCAGAGCTGATGGTTTTGAGTATTGATGTCCTTCCTGGACCCTTCAAGTCATAAGTACACATCTCAGCATTCCAAAACTCAAAATGCTGACATTGCAGGCCATCTTAATCACTGCTGTTCATTTAAGCCCTGATGGTTACCATAGATCTCAGTGATGCTTATCTTCACAAACCAATTTACAAAGACCACAGTTTATTTCTAAGATTTGAGGTGGGACTCCTGCTATCAGATGTTCATCGTGTTACATTGCTACAGTCATTACACTTGGGTTATCCTGCCATCAGGCGGTCCCGCAGTCGGCCCGAATTCCAAAGTCTTGGTCCGGCGTCGGTTGCTGTCACCACTTCCCTGATGTCAGTGTGCCAGGGGTATATAAGATGCATCCAACGCCATTTTCTACAGTCTTTCTTGCCGCGTGGTGCCCGAAGCAGAAACAGTTCGCTAGTGCCGGTTGGCCAACTCCTGAGGTTTTCGAAATTGAATTTCAGATCCGAAGTCTTCAATAAAGCTAAATACCCCGTTGGGGAAACTTTTTTCTTGCTTCAGACCAATGTCAGAAAAAGTTAATTGTATTTCTTGTGGGAAGCAAATACCTCATAAGGACTTCCACTCTTACTGTATTCCATGCCTAGGCCCTGAACACGACGTCACTAGTTGTCGGTTTTGTGCTAGATTTAACAAAAGCTTTACACTTCTTTGGCCGAAGGTTCAGTTATACGATGCCGTCGGATCAGCCGACGACCTCAATACCGAAAAAATGCAAAGACAAGGATAAAGACAGGCATCCGAGGTCCAAAACCGACGACGAAACCTCTTCTAGACCGGTCGCCGGTTCTCAGTGAGGCTCTTTCGCAACCCCTGACACCCGCTACCTCAGAGCCACAGGCCGCTTCCAACTCCCACGTGGAGACATCTAGGCCTCTGGAAACTCAAGGAATTGGGCCTACGGAAACTAATCCCTCAGATGGGTCTGGAGCCGCTGAGCAGGCATCGGCTTCTGAGGGTGTTTTCAGACCTTCACAACTCACTATTAAAACAACAGCCAAGACAAAGGTACCATTAAAGACAAAGAAACAAGTACAGCATTCTCCTGTACAGTCCTCCATGCCTAAGAAACAGGTGCTTAAAATGGCCGAAGACCACATTGCTCTAATCAGGGGTTCCCACCCCCATCCTGAGAAAAGGCCTAGGCATGATACAGACTATGACTCCTCTGATCAGGTTTCCATTTCCTCTGATTCCTCTTCAGACCAGGGATACTCTCTACCCCCTGTGAGGACTCTGATGTTGAAGGAATCTATCCCTTCAGCCTCTCCTCCTGAGGATTATTCGTTTGGGGAAACTTTACATACCATGAGGGAGCATTTCCATCGGGAAAGCCAGGATTACTCAGAATCCAAGAAAAGGCTCAGGGATTTCCTCTTATTGCCTCAACACAGGCCCCTGGCTATTCCGCCTGTGCTAGATATTGTGGATGATGTGTTCTCTGAATCCAGTTTATCTCCTGACTCTTTGCCCCCTGCTCCAGCCAAGCCAGACAGGTATTATAGAGTCCCTGACTCTCACAAGTTTCTTTACAAAAACCCTTCTGCTGATCCAGAAACTATTTCCCAGGGTCCTAACGGGGTTAAGGCTTCCATTGCAAAAAATCCAGTACCCTCTGACAGAGATTCCAGAGCTTTGGATAGATGGGGGAAGAAAGTATACACTTCTGCAACTTTAGCAGTAAGAGCTGTAAATTGCCAGTTTCACATGCTTAAGTACCAACAATATTTAATGGCTCAGTTAAAACAGAAAATGCTTGCAAGCACAGAAGCTCCTGATTGTAAAGAAATGCAGGATTTATTGCATGCAGTTGAACAGGTAGGAAAACATATTCTGCAATGTGGTTTTGATTCTTTAGAGGCCTCTTGTAGAGCCGCAGTTACAGGTTCTGTAATTCGAAGGCATGCTTGGTTAAAAGAACCAAAGTTTACCTGATCATGTTAAGGCAAAATTATTGGATGCTCCTTTACAGCATGTTACTTTGTTTGGTGTTAAGGCAGAAGAGGTGTTAAAGAAAATGGAGGATAAAGCTAAATCTATGCAAACAGTCAAGTATTTCTTACAGGTACAGCCACCTCGGTTTAGCAGAAATTGGCCAACAAAGAATTGGTCCTTTCAAGTGTCAGACAGGTCACAGAGAGGCAGATACAGACGCCCAAGAGGCAGATCTCAACCCCAAGGCTCAAACAGACAATGACAGTGGGGCACCTCAACCCCAAAAGGTGGTGAGGGCAAGTCTCAACCTTACAGGAAACAGTCACAATGACTTTCCCCTTCGTACGCCAAGCACGTCCCTTTTGGAAGCCCCCTTAGGGGGAAAACTAGCACTTTTTTCTCAAAACTGGCAAACAATCACCCAAGACAAATGGGTCCTGAATATTGTGTCTCAAGGTTACAGAATCCACTTTCATACTTTACCAAGGCTAAAAGGAATGCCAGACCTGCCACAAAATCAATGGGCAGAGGCACAGAAACAAATTTCAGCCCTCATGGACTTGAGAGCTATTCAAAAAGTACCACAACAGGAACAAGGACAAGGATTTTACTCAAGACTCTTCCTGGTCCCCAGAAAGGACAAGGCCTGCGGGCCCATACTAGACCTTTCAATTCTGAATACTTACCTGGATATTCTGAAATTCAAAATGTTGACATTACAGCAGCTTCTACCCATGCTGGGCAAGAAGGCTTGGCTTGGTACTCTGGACCTCAAAGAGGCATACCTGCATATCCCTATCAGACAAAATTGCAGAAGATACCTCAGATTCAAAGCTGGTACAATGCACTACCAATTCTCTACACTGCCCTTTGGCTTATCTACTGCGCCCAGGGTCTTCACAAAGTGCCTGGCACCAGTAATTGCATTTTGCAGACAAAAAGGAATTCAAATATATCCATATTTGGACGACTGCCTCATTCAAGCAGAGACAAAGGACATTCTTCTACAGCATCTGGCGTTTGTAAAAAGGTTGCTAATTTCTCTAGGGTGCACAGTAAACGAAAAGAAGTCAAAACTAGTGCCCTTGCAACAGATTATATCCCTGGGTGCCAGCTTAAATACAATGGCCTAGATGGCTTACCTCACGCCAGACAAACAAGTTCAACTAACTCAATATTTTCAATTGCTGGCAAGAAAGTCCCATCTCCCTGCGAGAAAAATTCTGCATGCCCTGGGATTCATGGCATCCTGCATACTACTAATACCATATGCCAGACTGCATATGAGGAAGTTGCAATGGTACCTGAAAAGTGTTTGGACTCAACACACTCACAGTTTAGAAGCAGTAATACCAATGATTCCCTGCCTAAAACAGGAGTTTCGATGGTGGACACAGGCATGTCACCTAAACAAGGTTCAGCCTTTCACCCAACCCACAGCCAGGCAAACTCTAACAACAGATGCTTCGGATTACGCCTGGGGAGCACACATGGCAGGAAAATGCATTCAGGGCAAGTGGACCACAGACCAGATGCATCTTCACATCAATCAAAAAGAGATGTTGGCTGTTCAAAATGCCCTAAAAGCCTTCAAGGACCTTCTTCATCCAGGACAATTACTACTAAAGACAGACAACACCACAGTAATGTTGTACATAAACAAGCAAGGGGGCACGAATTCTTGTCCCCTATGCAGGCAAGCCATGACCTTGTGGAATACAGCTCTAACGTATCAAGTTCACCTACAAGCACAATTCCTGCCAGGAAAGAATAATACTCTGGCAGACGATGTAAGCAGAAATATCATGGACTCCTCACAAATGGAAATTGAATCCACAAATCTTCAGCATGGTAACGTAAAAGTGGGGATGCCCAGACATAGATCTTTTTGCATCCCCACTGAATTGCCAACTACAAAAATTCTGTACAAGGATTTATCACAAACAAGCAAAGCATGAAAAGTGGATGCTCTTCTGTTCAGCTGGAAAAACCTTAAAGTTTATGCCTTCCCGCCACTGCCTCATTTCAAAGGTACTCCTAAAAGCCAGACAAGAAAAACCACAGATGATCCTGATTGCTCCAGACTGGCCACACCAGCACTGGTACCCTATCTTAAGGAACTTCGCTCAAGGCCCACCATGGATTTTGCCTCAAATTCCACACCTTCTGACTCAACAAAACAATCAGATCCTGCACGGTCAGCTCAAAACCCTAAACCTGGCTGCATAGCAGATACATAAGTCAAACAGACAACACCTCTCTCTAAAGCTGTTATGGATGTCATTCTGGAGGCCAGGAGGCCTAGCACCAGGAAGGCTTACTCAGAAAAATGGAAGAGATTCTGCGCCTGGAACCAGGCTCAAAGCCTTGACCCTCTTGTTCCAAACATTCCTCAGATTTTACAATACTTAATTGAGATGCTGGACAGAGGCCTATCCTCGCCTCTGCCATTTCAGCACATTACAACATGGATCCTCCTTTATTCTCTCATCCCTTGCTAAAGCAGTACCTCAGAGAGGCTAAAAACATAAGACCGCCCCGGAGAGCACCAACACCAACTTGGAACCTCAATTTCGTTTTGGAAAAACTGACCCTACCACCTTTTGTGCCAGCCAATACAGCCGATCTAAAATTTTTATCATGGAAAACAGCTCTGCTTCTGGCAGTAACTTCAGCACGAAGAGTCTCAGAGCTACAAGCATTAATGGCAGTGGAACCTTTTATAATTTTTCATCAGGACAGGGTATCTTTAAGAACAAACCCTACCTTTATGCCAAAGGTGGTATCTAGTGTGGCTGTTAACCAAACCATCCATTTGCCAACTTTTTATCCAAACCCCAAGAATAAAGGAGAGTAATTTCTGCATTCTTTGTACATACACAGGCAGCTACGCTTCTACTTGGACAAAACAAAGGCTTTCAAGAAAACTGAGCAACTGTTTGTAGCACATGCTGCAGGATCACAGGGCAAGGCTATCTCAAAGCAGACTATATCCAAATGGATTGGACACTGTATTCGGTACTGCTACACACAGCATGGAAAATCAGTCCCAAATAGGCCACATTCCACCAGGGCAAACAGCCACTTCAACAGCCTTTCTCAGAGGAGTACCTACCAAGGAAATTTTGGAGGCAGCAACTTGGAGCTCAGTGCACACCTTTACCAAGCATTATCACCTGCCTCTTTACTCTGAATCCAGAGCAGGATTTGCCACTACAGTTCTGCAGGGCCTCATAGCCAATCCTAACTCTTTATGGACCAGTCACCCAACCTCAGCTTTGGGATTCTACCCAAGTGTAATGACTGCAGCAGTGTAACACGATGAACATAGTACAGTTGTGTACCTACCATAAATGTAGATGTTCGAGTATTCACACTGCTGCAGTCCAGGTTACCCTCCCTCCATCCCCTCTGAACTAGCTGGGCTTATCTATACCTTTCTATCCTATACAACCTTTGTGGTGTATTTGCTGGTAACTGAAGGTATTGTTTTTATTGTATATTTTTGATTAGCAATATGTATTGCCTACCTACTTGGGGGCACCTGACTTTTGGGGCAAGAAAAACTGAAGAAAATGGCGTCTGATGCATCTTATATACCCCTGGTGCACTGACGTCAGGGAAGAAGCGACAGCAACCGACGCCAGACCAAGGCTTTGGAATTCGGGCCGACTGCGGCACCGCCTGACAGCAGGATAACCCAAGTGTAATGACTGCAGCAGTGTGAACACTCTAACATCTTCTTTTATGGTAGGTACAAAACTGTACTTTTTCTTTTTTGCCCTTTGGATTAACTGCACCCAGGGATTTTACAAATTGCCTGGCTGCAGTAATTGCTAATTGCAAACCAAGGGAACTTGCTTTACCCCTACCTTCGATGTCTGCCTCATTCAAGCATTGTCCACGGAAGAGCAGTTCACCATAGGCTGCTTTCAAAACCTGGTACCTTTCCTTCTGCATCTTCAAGTCAAATCTCACCACCTTCCAAAAACTAGCATGCCTTCTTTCCTTGCTGGATTCCAGCAAACAGATGATCTACTCTGATCCCCAGGATAAAGTGGTATCTCTGGCTCAGCACTGCCAGGAGATGAATCTGGAAGTAGTGGATACAGTCAGGGAATTCCTGTAGGCCCCAAGAGATTCATGGCCTTTACAATTCTGATGTTTCCTCTGGCCAGACTGCACATGAGAGCTCCAGTACTACCTAAGAAATACTTGTAGTCAACATTCCCAGACACCCGGAGGAAATGATCCTATGCTATTGTCTAGCTCTAAAGAACTAGAATGGTGGTCAGAACAGGTCAGAGTGAACCAAGAGGTGTTTTTCAAACAATAACTGCACAGACAGTAAGCGCATATGGTTGTAATGATCAGTCCTCCCCTCATTTTCTTCCATAAGGGTAGGGTCTCCTTAAGGCTAAACCCCTCTTTATGCAGAAGATAGTAAAAGAACCATCACTCAGCTAGACCATCCATTTGTCTATTTTGTTTCCTAATCCCCAGAACAAGAGTGAAAGAGTTGTTAATTCCCTGGTTGTGCACAGCTAAGATCTTAAATTGGGTAACCCTGTTTCCAAACAAAATGTCTCCAGTTGGATCTCTAAATTCATCTCCTTCTGCTACTGCTTACATGGCAAGTCCCTGCTTTCATCTATAAAGGCCTGTCCCACCAGAGCCGTCTCCTCATCTGGAGCCTTCTTGAAAATGGAATTAACTGCAGATCTATTCTGGAGGTGGCCAACCTGGTCATCTGTTTACACCTTAACTAAACACTACAGAGTGGATGTATTTTGCTAGATCTGTACTGCTGGGATTGGTGGGCACCTCTCCTGTCTCTGACCCATCCACCCTTAACTTCTAGTTTTGGGAATTGCCCAGTAATATTGGAATACTGCAGCAGTGATCTGTAAAAGCACATAGTACAGTTGAGTAGAACTTACCATAACAGTAAGTATCCTGCTGATGACTATTGCAGTATTGCCTCTCTCTCTCTTTCTGTTTCTGTCTCTTGTTTGGTCTCTCTACTTTGTGGACTGGAAGAGAGCAGTTCTATTGCCCTTTTCTTGACTGGATTAGCTGTTTATTATTTGTGCTCAGACTTTTCAAGGGTCTCTTTCACTAGATATTCTGAGGTTCTTACATTCATACATCCACTTATTTAACCCTTCATCCGTACTCTGAGGGCGTACTCCAGATGTATGGTACATCAGGGAGGCTTTGGTACTCCAACTGAATGTCAGGTTATCTTAGGCAGGATAACCCATTAGTATTGGAATACTGCAACAGCGATCAGTAGAACAGCTACAGTTATGGTAAGTTTTTACACAACTATACTTTTTAAAAAACAAACCACAATTTTATTATAGCAAGCAAATAAATCCAAACCAGCCCAGAAGTTGAAAATGTTGAAACACAGGTGCCCAGTAGGAAGGTAGCTGGAATAAAGAAGCTGAACCACGACAAAGTAAAATCTTCTTTTTTGATACAAAATGGAGAGCGCTTTCGCAATGGTAACCATTGCTTCATCAGACAGTTCATTCAAACAGCAACAGCACTTAAATACTTTAATTCATTACTAAAACGACCAATCCTACCACTCAAAGTTAATTCAGCACTCATCAATCAATCAATCATTATGGTTACGTTTTGCCCCTAGTTAATTGCTGAAGTCAGAAAAACTCTTCTTAAAAACCACATGCACAAAATATAAAGACAAGAACATATGGATAAATATAAGTAAAATACATAAAAAGTCAATGAATAAATACATATACTCATGTTCCCCATTTAGTAACTACTTATGTGCATGGGTATAAGCATAAAAATATATATAAAAGTATAAGCAGTACACACTCAACAACTTAATGCATATATTCTGTCTAATAAAGGCACATGTTGTCCACCTAGTAAATACATATGCTTTAATACATACATCTCAACAAATGCTTGTCTTTAGTGATATCTATGCTAGAAGCAGCTCAAGAAATACTGTCATATTGACCCAAAACCCTGCATGTGTTTATGTAGTCTTCTCTTGTTAAAATAGTATTATTATTTTTGTTTTATTTTAACCTTCTAGATTTTAGCACTGGCTTCAATGCAACAATATCATTCAAACCCAAACTTCTGTGTGCTCCTAAACGCAAAATCCATTTTATTTCCATATTTTCAGTAATATTGACTATATCCCCCATCCTATTGCTGGCATTCTGAATGTGTAAAACCTGAAACAAAAATATATGGTCACTCCCCTTATCCAATGTATGCTTAGCCAAAGCACTATACAGTTGCTCTTTTCTATTGCAGTAAAGGTGATCCCTTTTCTGTTCCCTAAGGTGGCGGTTAGTTTTGCCAACATAGAAATGGAAACGTGCAGTGAGCTACATACACTACATTCTTAGTATTGCAATCAGCAGAATTCCTTGGCTCCTATAGACACCCTGTTTCAGGGTGCTTAAAAAACCTTGATTCATGCACTGTGTACATTTTCCACATCTATGGGGTACCATTCACTGTGCTTCCCTTCAAAGTAGGTATCCTTGGGATAGCAAAGCTGCTGTTTCAGACTTTTCTTATTTCTAAATGCAAAATGTGGTTGTCCACCCACTATGTTGGTAGTATCCTCATCTACTAACAACATATGCCAATTTTGTCGTATGATGGTTTCAGACCTTTTCACATCTCTTGTACATGGTAAAACCATCGGAATGTATGGTAATACACTATTCCTGATACCTACCCTGTCACTACCTGCTCTGAGTAGTAGGGCTTAGCTTCACCTTTTTTGTGTACATTTTGATACACCTTATCAATTTCATGTTCACTATACCCCTTATTAATGAAACCTGTTCTTAGCTTGGTTAACTCATTTCTGTACACTTCTCGACAACATAGGTGAGATGTTCTCATTGCCTGACCTCTGATTGTTAGGAAAAATCTTAGGGTTATGCATACTGTTTCTGTGTAGAAAAGATGGTCTGTAGCATTGTTTCCTCTGTAATTTTGTAGACCATTGTTCATTTTCTCTGTATATGGTAACATCCAGGAAGTCTAACTTCATCTCAGAACACTTTATCGTAAACTTTAAAAAGTCACTAGTAGTATTTAGTTATGCATACAGGGATTTAAGTTGTTCGCCATCACTTTTCAAAAAAATAAAAAGATCTATGAAATGCCTATAAAAGTCTATTTGGGGATTACCTAACAGATGTTCATATTCCCAGTTAACCATAACCAGGTTTGCATATGTGTTGGCACAACTTGTGCCCATGGCAACCCCTGACAACTGCTTATAGCATATGCCATTGAACATAAATATGTTGTGCTCTAGTACCAGTTCTAGTAACATACACAGAAAGTCTGTGTTAGTATTAGAGAACTTTTCCTGCCTTGTCAACACTGATTTCACCATGGTTACCCCCTGGTCATTGGGTATACTTGTAAATAAAGACACTACATTTAGTGTGGCCAGCATCCCATATCTGCTGTTCCCATTTGCTTCACTGCCCCATAAAGGTCCACTAAAAACTGTTCTGAGTCTTTCAAAGCATATGCATATTCATTGAGTGCTGTCTTCAATTCCTTATCCAGGTATATAGAGATAGGTTCTGTTAGCAATCCTGCCCCTGCTACTATAGGTCTAAATTTCGGGTTATATGGGTCTTTGTGTATCTTGGGGAGGCCTTGGATTTGAGGTAGGAGTAGATTTTCAACAGTAAAATAATTAAACCAAAATGAAAACTCACGCACAAACAGAATGTTTGACTAAGCAGCAGAAACACAGGGCTGTTTTACCCAGCTGATGTCCATTATCATTAGGGTCACTGCAAAAATATCCCAAACAACAAACTAAAACAGAGTGAGAAGGTCACTGAAAAAAACAATCAGTAAAACTAAAATGAAAACTATAGCAAAGCTAGAACTTCCAATAAGTGACTTCCCAAACTTCTTGTATCAGAGGCACATGGGATATATGCAAATTATCCTTATGAACATCAGGTGCTTCAGCTAATTGGCAATTCTGAATGCCCATGACTTGTTTCGTCGTTTTAATGGACAATGTCAGGCCAATAAAGCCAAACCCCACTAGCTGTGGATATGCATATTTCGGCCTTATGACCTCATCGGCACAGCACAAGCAGAGTGTTTGACTAAGCATTAGAAGCACAGGGCTGTTATACCCAGCTGATGTCCATTATCATTAGGGTCACTGCAAAAATATCCCAAACAACAAACTAAAACAATGAGTGAGAAGGTCACTGAAAAACCAATCAGTAAAACCAAAATGATAACTCCAGCAAAGCTAGAACTTCCAATAAGTGGCCTCCCAAACCTCTTGTATCAGAGGCAAAAATATCTTTACTTAATAGTTCCATACACATGCATTTATATAAGGTATTAGCAGTCTGTTCACTCATTTCAAACACACTTGTTGGTACTTCAACATATACATTTGGATCCAATAACATTTCTTGCATAGCTGCATTGTAAAAGTCAGCATTCAATATCACCACTGGTCCCCCTTTGTCAGCGGGTGTTATAACTATGCTATCATTAGTCTGCAAGTCACACAATGCTTTGTGCTCACTGTCAAATTATACTTTCCTTCTTCTAAAAAAACTATTGATGTTCTTCTTGTTTCACTGTTGCAGTCATTACATTTGGGTTATCTGCTTGCAGGTAGCCCTCAGTCGGCCTGATTAAAAAAGTCTTGGGTCCTGCGTCGGTTGATCATAGGTTCATAGGTTCATACTACGCTATCTGCCCTAGGGCATTTATAAGCCTAGCCAGAATGTGTTTGGCTTTCGCCACCCATTTTAAATTTATTTTGCTATGCCCTTTTTCGAAGTTAGTATACTGTGCCTCTGTCTAACAGTGACACAGAAGTGATACCCGGGGTAAATCTACGATCTCCCATCCACTCATCAAGATTCCTCTTGAAGAGAGTCAATGAGGGACTCTGCCTAACCTGGACTGGGATTTTATTCCAGAGTGAAGGGAGCCTCTGGGTTATGAATCTGTCCCTCCAGCATGTCCTATTTATTTCACTGCTGAGGTTCAAGTCTCTCGAGCGCGTAGCTCGATGGGATTTGGATTTTCTGAGGTGCAGCATGTCCATTAATTCTGGGTTGGACATGGCTTTATACGTCAGGCACAGATCGCCTCTGAACAGGCGGTATGCCACTGAGTAGAGCTGGAGTTTCTTTAACCGGGTAGCATATGGCATCTGTTTGAGCCCTTTGATCCTCTTGGTGAGGTACTTTTGGGGTCTTTCCAGTTGCTGCAGGTGTCTGGTAAGGTTCATCCCAAAAGGGGCATTGTACTCAATTATGGGCCTGATGAGGGATGAGTAAAGAGGCATGATGACCTCCCCTGATCTAGATGTGAATCCCTTCATGATTAGGTGGGCTATATAAAATGTTTTTCTAACCACTTTGGCCACGTGGTTGTCAAATGAGAGATTGCTATCAACTTGGTTCCCCAGGTCCCTAATTATTTCTTCTGTACTTAATGGATTACCACCTATGTGGTAATTTGTGGGCACTTTGTTTTTGCCAGAGGGGATGACTATACACTTTTTGGCATTTAGCTTGAGGCCATGGCTCTGGCACCAGTTGTCTGTTTCTATGAGGCCCTTTTGGAGGATGCTTGTGTCGGCTGGAGAGTCGATTATGGCGCCCAGTTTGCAGTCATCTGCGAACTTGGTCAGCCACAGTCCTTCCGTGTTGGCCTGTACCTCCGAGAAATATATATACCGAACAAGAGAGGTCCCAGGACTGAGCCTTGTGGGACACCACTTGTAACTGGTTTGGAGTCTGACATGGCTCCAGCAATTCTAACCATGTGGGTTCTGTCCTTGAGCCAGTTTGCAATCCATCTAGTGACATAGGGGTTTATATTCAAGCTGGTGAGCTTATCTATAATGCCAGTGGGGTATTGTATCGAAGGCTTGTGAGGTCCAGGTAGGCTGTGTGGACCACCTTCCCCTCGTCAATGGCCTTGGTGACTGTTTCAAAGAAATCAGCCAGGTTTAAGAGGCAGGATCTGCCCTTAACAAAGCCGAACTGGGTAGGATCCAGTGTCTGTAGGTCCCCAATATCTTTATTTATGAGGTCCATGATGATCCTTTCCATAGCTTTGCAGACCAAGCTAGTCAGGCTTATGGGGCGATAGTTTCCAGGATCCGTTGAGGCACCACCTTTATGGAGAGGGACCACTGTTGCTGTATGCCACTCTTTGGGCACATATCCTGTAGTAAGGCTGAGATTGAACAGTACTTTTATGTTTGGGTTTAGCTCTTCTTGGAGTTCATGTAGGCCGCAGCCCGGGACACCGTCTGGTCCCATTGATGCTGTGTTTTTTGCTTTTGAGAGGGCAGTTCTTACCCGAGCATCTGAGATGTCAGGGGGGCAGCACTCTGCTGTGATAGATATTTGCCCTTTTGGTGGGGAGGGGGGAGAAGTTTGCGCTGAACCCGTCAGCTAGGATGTTGGCAATGTCTGTGGGTTCGGTGTATTTTTTGTCATTTTGGACTAATTCTGAGCATATCTGGGAATTACCACCCAGGTTCCTAACATAACTAAAGAAAGCCTTGTGATTATCCTTAGTGTCCTGTGCAATTTTTCTCTCGAAGCTGGCCTTAGACAATTTTATGAGTGCCCATAGTTTTTTGCTAATACTGATCAGTGATGCCTTCCATTTTTGGGATTTTGCTCTATCATTTAGTAGCTTCCTCCTTCTATTGTATAGTTTGTTTATGGCCGGGTTCCATCAGACAGGATGTCTGCCTTTGGAGGATTGGGTCTTGGTTTTATTTGGGATCGCATGATCCATGCATTCCTGAAGGTGTTCATAGAATGCGTTTATAAAGGATTCTGCGGTCTTTGCCGTATTTTCCACAGGCCCAGGGGCTTTGAAGGATCCCTTCTTCCATGACGTCAGGTAGTCAGGGGTATAAAACATGCAGCGAACGCCATTACATCAGTCTTTCTTGCTGTCCGGTGCCCTGAGCAGAAGCAGTTTGCAGGTGCCGGTCGGCCAACTCCTGAAATTTTCTTTTTCGAGTTTCAGAACCGAAGTCTTCAACTTAAGCTAAGTACCCCATTGGGGAAACTTTTTCTTGCTCCGTACCGATGTCAGTAAAAGTTAATAATTGCATTACTTGTGGAAAGCAAATACCTCATAAAGATTTTCATTTGTACTGTATTCCTTGCCTAGGCCCTGACCACTAAGTTACCTTGCTGTCGGTTTTGTGCTTTATTTATTCAGCGCAGTCAGTCGTCGGTACATTTTCGCCTCTAAATATTTTGGTTCTCTGTTTAATTATCTAATTATCCAGAAATGCCATCAGTTAGCCATCCGACTACCGGGATTCCGAAAAAACGCAAAGATAAAGACAGAGGCCGCCGAGGTCCAAAACCGCCAACGATGCTTCTAAGGCAGTTGCCAGTTCGCCGGTACTCAGTGAGGCACTTTTGCAGCCCCTGATACCCGCTACTTCTGATTCTCAGGCCTCTACTGAGACCCATTCGGAGTCTGGTATGCAGTGAGATGCTTCAACTATGGAACCCGCGGATGTCTCTACCTTGGATGGGTCCAGAGCTACTCTGCAGGCACCGGCTTCTGAGGGTGTATTCAGGCCTATGGACTTGCATATTAAACCGACGCCTCCTTCTTCACTTGGGCCTAAATCTCAAACCATGCCTAAAAAACTGACGGCCAGGCCACATGCTCAGGCCTCTATGCCTAAAAAAACAAATAAGAATGGCTGAAGATTTAATAACTCAAATCACTGGTAGCCAACCTCCCCTTTCTAAGAGGCTTAGAACTGAAGTTGTTCATGAATCTTCTGACCAGGATTCTGTTTTTTCTGATGATCTGGATTTGCCCTTATCTACTTATGAGGATTTTGATGCAGAGCAATCCATTCCCTCTGCTTCCCCTCCGTAGGATTTTTCTTTTGGGGAAACCTTACATACTCTAAGGGAGCATTTCCACTGGGAAAGCCAGGATTTTTCTGATTCAAAAAAAAGAGGCTTAGGGATTTCTTACTCCTACCTCAGCATAGGCCTTTAGCTATTCCTCCTGTACTAGACATTGTCGATGATGCTTTTTCGGAATCTAGTTTGGCCCCTGATTCCTTGTCTCCTGCTCCCAGAAAAACTGACAGATACTACAGGGTCCCTGAGTCACACAAGTTCCTTTTTAAAAATCCTACTGCGGATTTAGAGACTATTTCACAGGGGCCCAAGGGTATTAAGGCCTCTACTGCTAAAAATCCTACCCCTTCTGATAGAGACTCCAGGGCGCTGGATAGATTGGGTAAGAATGTTTGCACTTCTGCAACCTTGGTCATTGGGGCTTTAAACTGCCAGTTTCAAAAGTTAAAGCATCAGCAACATGTTATTGGATTGCTTAAACAGAAAATTATGTTGATTCCTGACTGTGGAAAATAAAGAATTGCAGGATTTAATGCATTCTGCTGAACAAGTTGGAAAACATACTTTGCAATGTGGTTTTGATTCATTAGAGGCCTCTTGCAGGGCTGCTGTTACTGGGTCTGTGCTCAGAAGGCATGCTTGGCTAAAGGAGCAGTCTTTGCCTGATCATGTTAAAGCTAAATTGTTGGACACTCTCTTAAATCAGGACCACCTGTTTGGCAACAAGGCTTAGGAAGTTCTTAAAATGATGGAAGATAAAGCTAAATCTATGCAAACTGTTAAAGATTTCTTACAAGTGCAGCCTCCTAGATTTAGTAGGCACTGGCCCTCTAAGAATTGGTCCTTTCCAGCCCCTTCCAGGTCTTCTTAAGCCAAACCCGAACACAGCTAAAGACCCAGGTTTCAGTCCCAGGGAACACACAGGACTAAGCAGTGGGGGGGCCTCCACTTCCAAATCTGGGAGTAATAAGACTCCCCCCTATGGTAAACTGTCGCAATGACTTCCATTTAAATTTTCCAAGCACTTATCAACTAACTGCCCCTTTGGGGGGAAAGATTGCTCTTCATGCAAAGAACTGGGAACTCGTTACCCAGGACAAATGGGTTTTAAATATAGTGTCCCAAGGATACAGATTTCACTTCCATACATTGCCAACACCAAGTGGGTGGCCAAACCTACCCCCAAATCGGTTGGCAGAGGCCCAAAAACAAGTACTTTCTCTCTTAAGCATGGGGGCTATTCAACTGGTACCGGAAGAGGAAAAGGGACAAGGTTTCTACTCGAGACTTTTTCTGGTACCCATAAAAGACAATTCATGGCATCCTATCCTGGACCTGTCTACTCTAAACACTTTTTTGGAGATTCCAAAATTCAAGATGCTGACTCTTCACCAATTACTTCCTATGCTAGGCAAAGATGCCTGGTTGACACTAGATTTAAAAGAAGCATACCTGCATATTCGAATCAGGGAATCTTGCAGAAGATACCTACACTTCAAAGCACTATCAGTTCTCTGCACTTCCCTTTGGCTTATCTACTGCGCCCAGGGTATTCACAAAGTGCCTAGCTCCAGTTATTGCATTTTGCAGGCAAAGAAATATTCAAATATACCCTAACTGGACGATTGTCTAATTCAGCCAGAAAGCCAGGACATGATTTTGAATCATCTGGCCTTTGTACAAAGAGTTCTAACTTGACTGGGGTACACCATAAACGAAAAGAAATCACACCTGGTACCCTGTCAACAAATTATATTCCTGGGAGCAAGCTTGAATACAACTTCCCAGATGGCTTACCTCAAGCCAGAGAAACAAATTCATTTGACAACCTTCTTTAAACAAGTGTTCACAAAAACCCTGCTATCTGCAAGACAAATACTGCAAGCCTTGGGGTTCATGGCCTCCTGCATTCTTCTAATTCCATATGCAAGACTGCATATGAGGAAACTACAGTGGTATCTAAAAAGCCTGTGGTGTCAACATTCTCAGGATCTAGAAGCAATGATTCCTATCATACCTTGCCTACGCCTAGAATTCCTTTGGTGGCAGAGGCCTGCCACCAAAACAAGGGACTTCCTTTCACACTACCCCCTGCCACCCAAACCCTAACAACAGACACATCCGACTATGTATGGGGGGCTCACCTGGCAGGGAAGTGCATTCAGGGCAAATGGAACCCAAGTCAAATGCACCTGCATATCAATCAAAAAGAAATGTTAGCTGTACAGAATGCTCTGACAGCCTTCAAGGACCACATTCTTCCAGAACAACTTATGGTAAAGAAGGACAACACCACTGTTAATGTGTACATAAACAAGCAGGGGGGTACACATTCTTACCCCTTGTGCAGACTAGCCATGGCATTGTGGAACACAGCCTTGAGCTATCAAGTGCACCTACAAGCTCAATTCCTGCCAGGAAAATTAAATACACTGGCAGACGGACTAAGCAGAAACCTAACCATTTACTGTGCTATCCATCAGAGTAGGTATCCTTGGATAGCAAAGCTGCTGTTTCAGATTTTTCTTATTTCAGTTGGTGTAAATGTGGACATGAGACTTCTGAATTTGCTGACAAATCAAGATAATCCACTGCTACAAACAGGTACTCTTAATATGAACTCTGAGACTGTTAATACTAACAACATCAATGAAGCTGAGATACACAATTTGAAAAGAAATGTGGAGAATGATTTGTGTAGGTTTAACCGGCACCAGAGACAACTGTTCCATTTTGTAGCCTGCTTAAACCTAAATGTTATACCAAGGGGGCTCAGAGTACTTAATATGCCAACATATGGAAACACCCTTACCCCACTTTGTTAGCCCAGTGGCAACAAATTTATCTTAACACCAGTAAAGCATATGTACAATTGTTTCTGGACTTTTTCAAGCCAGTGGAGCAAGAGCTTAATGAAAATATATGTCAGCAGCAACATGAACTGTCTGTGCTTTATGGGGAAGCAGCTACTGAAGTTTTCATGCATGAACTAATTGATAAGATACTCCGTTTTAAAGCCAGACTGCTTGAGCAAAAGAAAAATAAACTGTTTAGGGATCTAACAGATTTCACCAACCAGCATGTCTTTACTTGGCCGAAACCTGCACAGTCTGCAGAGCAGTCTACTACCAACCGCAATTTGCGATTTATGAGAGAAATTAATGGGCACTCAGAGAGGGCAAGTTCAATCGTTTGAGCGGCATGAGAGACCGAGGGCGGAGCATTGGGTACAGTCTGAAGAGACGACCAATACACTTAGGGAGGAAGAGGAAACGAATCAACAGCCAGGAGGTAGTGTTCTTTCACCAAATGAGCCACATTCCATGTATTCTACACCGATGGAAGTGGCATCGTCTTCAGTAACCAATGATAAGGCTACAACTGCCTCCACAACTACAGCCGTGGTAAGAAGGAAGATTAATATGGAAGGAGGACAACAACAGGTTTTTCCTGTTGTACCCCTACCGTTTCGAGCAGGGAGGAGAAAATCTGTGGAACAGGTCATTTACAGGGGCCAGAAACGGAAAGAGGCACCAGGTCAGTTACAAACTCACACTTTGAAGAAAATGTGGGAGTATGGGCAGGAGAGTTAATATGGAATATTTCCAAATATGAACTGTCTGCAGCTGAGACTTTTCCTTAAACAGAAGTTTAAATTTTATACCTTCAACTAAAATGGACATTAGTGAAGTTCTGTTATGCCTACGTATGTTTACTAGAAATGTAACACTGAAACAACAATTTGGAAATGGCAATGAGGCAAGGGATGTTCAGTTTAAGAAAAACAGTCTGTATGTACCAATATTGCCGCATAATATAGAAACCTTCTTAAAAGCTTGTGAAAATGCCATTTATAGCACAGGAAACAATAGTTTTTTAGAAGGAAAGTATAATTTGACAAAGAGTGAGCACAAAGCATTGTGTGACTTGCAGACTAATGATAGCATAGTTATAAGACCTGCATGTGTTTTTTTAAACAGTTTTTCTGACTTCAGCAATTAACTAGGGGCAAAATGAACCATAGTGATTGATTGCTGAGTGCTTAATTAACTTTGAGTGGTAGGATTAGTTGTTTTAGTAATTAAAGTATTTAAGTGCTGTTGCTGTTTGAATTAACTGTCTGATAAAGCGATGGTTACCATTGCAAAAGCACTCACCATTTTGTATTAAAGATTTTACTTTGTTGTGGTTCAGCTTCTGTATTCCAGCTACCTTCCTACTGGGCACCTATATTTCAAAACAGTTTTATTATATTGTACAGAGTAGGTACTAGAATACTTTATTAATTAATGATGTGTGGAAAGATGTTTAGTATACTTATGGTTTCAAACTAAAATATCTTCCTTTATGAAGAATACAGTAGATAAAGTATTCTTTACAAACTTTTAAGAAGCAAGACACTATTTCATCTCTCCTCCCTTACGTGGAAGCCATTCATTCTTTTGTTCATTTGTTCCATTAATCCATTTCAGTGTTTCAGGGAAAGTAGAGCCTACAACCTATTAAGAAAAAGTCAAGGATTAACTATAAAGCCTTTAATGCTGATGCTGCCAGTTGCTGACAAGGCACCAGCTTTCTTTTTCAGTGACGGAAAGTATTTATGTCGAGGTTTATAAAAAGTAATGCCTTTCCATATTTTTAAGTCAAAAGAATATAACCGCACCTGTTCCATCATACAAAGCATTATGTAAAATATGTACAGATTTCCGTTAACTGTCATTTCAGTTTTGCACAGAGCCAAAAAGGTTTTTTATTGTATCCGACAATAACGAGAACAGCAGCTACATGTACGCAGTTTTTTCATCCTTATTTAGTCATCAATTTGCCGTTGATGAAATACTGCCTGAAATACTTTGCTCCACTTGTATAAAAAAGTAAATAAGTTTTGCTTGGGTTAGCCCTTGCTGCTTCAGAAGTCTGAGGGGTCAAGTCAGATTATCTCTGCTGCTTACACACATATATGAACACACGTGCGCATACAGTCGTTTCCTTATAAATTTAAGCTTTCCTTGTGCATCCTAATGTTTTTGCCTTGTTTAAATATGATTTTGTCATCTGACATTGTCAACTTTGACATTGGCCCTAGCCTAGCAATAGTAAAGTAGGCAGACTTTTTGCCTAACAGTGATTTATGACTCTAATTTTTATTATAACAATTAGGTTTGTCTGTTGGGATATTTTTATCAGTGCTGATACCATGATACAAACGGTGACAGATTATTTGCAGGCGTGTGTCATTCATCTGTTATGTTGACTCATCCTTTAAGAAAAAGGATGTTTGCAATGAAAATAGAAAGGCTGTTGCCAGCAGAAAGTTCATTTGAAACAGCCATACTGCTATGGTACACTGCATGTTGCAAAGCAGTTAAGCCTCCAAGTAGTTGCTAGGTACCAGTTGTAATCTTGACAACAAAGCCCTTGGTAAAAGCACTTTATAGCTGAGGAAAGGCATTTAGCTGTAAATAGCTGCTTAGCCATTATTTTTGTAATGTATAGTTATACACTCTAAAATAAAAATGATGCGAGAATTATGTAGAGAAACATGAAAATGTAGGAAAGCAGTGATTGGCTGTAACTTGCCTAAGTAAATTGAGTTCATCCTAACTCCCCACCCTTGCCACGTGCCATGATGTAAAATAGTCTGTAACTGAACATCTGGACCTGGGATCTATAAGTTCTTTTCTTCTTTCACAGTCACATTTCAGATCTGGATCCTTAGGCAAATCAGTGAACATTTCCCATGTTTGATACCTAAAAGCATATCTTTTGAGTATCCATGTAGCTGCCATATAAGAAGTGAACACCTTCACTGGCATGCTGTCTGCTGCCTGGGAAAGAAATGTGGTGTATGAATCATTGCCACAAGTACCAGTGTTTCATCCCTGCCATGCATAGCCATTGTAGAGAAAGTTTTGAACTACCACTCTGTAGCCCACATGGAGGATGGGGGTTGAAAATTTATTTTCTTGAAAGAGGGTCCCAAGCAAAGCCCTGTGTTTGTGACGGTAGACCTTGGTAAAACTGTTGCCTGTTGGTTGAGTAACGCACATTTTATTGAAAATGTTTAACTTACCCTTGAAATTTTGCAATCCCAGTGGTAGGTTATATTAAGTAAGGAATGCAGGGGCAAAGCCCATTTCGTGGGAGTGTATAACTTCTCACAACACCCAGAGCCTGAAGTCTGACCTTTGCCTTTCCTTCATTTTGGTATATTGAGAGAAGAAAGGCTTTTGTTGAGTCTGTTGCTGAACAGTAGCATAACCAAACCCTGCTAGAGGGCATAGTACATTTAAAAATAATGCACTCTAGTTTCTGCATGTGTTGCGTGAGGACTTGGAGGAGGGTGCATATTGGTTTTGATTATTTCTTGGTCATTTGAGCAAACACTATTGATTGCCATGATCCTGAGTCTGTTCTTCTAAGATTTCCCTCAAGTACAACAAGGTCTGATGGCTGAGGCTGAGGTGGTGGAGAGAATCACTAGATCTTCCCACGCAAGGACTTTGCTGTTCTTGAAATGGGTTTCAGACACATGTTTGAGGTCTGGTGGGAGTCCTAATCACAGATACAAGAACATAGCCTTAGGTAGCATAGCCTAGTGCAGTTTTGTCATACTGTCATTGACATGCACACACTCCAGCACTAAACCATTATTGCCCATCGTACAGTTGTGCTCCCATCGCATGCTCACCCTCCATAAATCTGTGCATGAGGTTGCTCCTTCATCCAATGGATGATGAACTGATGAGGGACTGCCTTCTACTTAGACGTTTGTCAGGATTATGAGTACCTAGAGGCTGTTATCAAGAAAAATGATATTATTTATTTATTTTATTTATTTATTTAAATTTGTTGACCGGGAGTGTCCGACTGGACGTAGGTCCATTTTCAGCGGAGGCCCGGGGAGAAAAGCTCCACAGTTAAAATAAACAGACAGTATTTACATTGGATTACATAGTGATTAACAATTTACATAGCAATTACTTGCAACATATTTACAGATGAAGAACATAGTACATCAGTAGACAACTAGAATCTTTATCTGTGAAGTGTATACCAGACATTAACAAATGTTACAAGAAGAAAAAGTTCATGCTGTGTAATAAGTACTGGCTTATGAGCATCTGAGCTTGCTATAATCAAGGTAGTTAGTGGAGTGGAAAGAAAGATAGTGGTTGGATGGTGTGGATGATATTAGAGTGGGAGTTGCAAGGGCATAGCCAGCATGTTTTTAGTTGCGCTTTTAGTAAAGTTTTGAAGTGGGTGCATGATGGTATGGAGGTAATTGTGGGTGGGAGTGAGTTCCATAATTTGGCTATGGCGCAAGAGAACAGTGCTTCACCAGCAGAGTTATTGGCTTTAGTGATCTGCAAGTGATTTTTGCTGCTGGATCTTAGTGGTCTGGTGGTGCGATAGGGTTGGAGTAGATTCTGGAGGGATGGGACGTTTAGTGGATGGTTTACTAGTTTGTGGATATGGATTGTGATCTTTTAGCCTGTTGCTCTGACTGGATGGTGCTCGTCTTTGGAGGAACTTAAAGGCTTATGATGTTCTTTTACGGGATTTTTATTTATTTATCAATCCTTCCAGAAATGCCTTACTGTGCATCTTGGAAAGGAAGAGGAGGAACTTTGAATCATTTCCTGCCTTGAAACTGAGCCTTAAAGATGCCATATTTGCATCTGGAAGTACCCAGACTTTACTCCTTTGGCCCCAAGAATGAAGATGCTCTGTATAATTCCATGGCTGAGTGGAGTGTAGTCCTAACCAGTCACCCTCAGGCTGACTCTTGCATGATATTTTTAGTGCAGCAGAGGGTCAAAGACAACAGCATTTTGTCGCTTTGTCTCCAGAGAAGAGACCGTATCCCTTTGTAGGGTTTGTAAAGGAGATTACTGCTTTGCCACATTGAGGGCAGCTGTTCATCTAGCTGTTTGTTTTAGATGTCCTTCAAGGATGCATCTGCAGTCCTAACATATGGGTTGTCCTGCCTCAGGCAGCCCTTCGGTCGGCCGGATTCCAAAGTCTGGGTCTGGCCTCGGCTGATGTCGCACTTCACCCGACGTCATAGCTGCTGTTTATTGGGTATAAAGGCATCAGCCGACGCCATTTTCCTCAGTCTTTCTTGCCGCGTGGTGCCCGAAGCAGAAGCTGTTCGCAAGTGCCGGTCGGTCAGATCCAGAGATTACTACTACCGAAGACTTCTAAAAAGCTAAGTACCCCGTTGGGGACTCTTTCTTGCCTCAGCCGATGTCAGAAAAAGTAAATAATTGTTTAACTTGTGGGAAACAAATACCTCATAAGGATTTCCACTCTTACTGCCTTCCTTGCTTAGGCCCAGACCACGACGTATCAGCTTGTCTAGCCTGTGCTTCCTTCAACCGACGGACACTTAGACGTCGGTCGGAGTTTGCAGAGGAGTTTTTTGGTCCCGCTTTTGCTTACAAAATGCCGTTGGAGACTCCGACTTCACAATTAGCTAAAAAGCGTAAGGAAAAGGACCGACACTCGCGGTCCACGGTTTCGGCCGAAACCACGGTTAAGCCAACCGCGAGTGTCTCGGTTTCGGCCGAAACAGAGTCCTCGGTTCTTCCTTCGGCCGAAAGCTTGCCTCCGATAGCCGAGGCCTCACACAGCATGGCTGAATCCGCTACTGAACTTACCCCTGCTGTAGCAGGCTCCCAGGATTTATCAGATACTATTCCTTTAGACATATCTACTCCTGCACGTGGATCTGCTAGGCCCCCTGCATCTATGTCTATCAAGGCTTTTTCCAGGGCTAAAGCAGCTAAATCTTCTAAGGCCTTGCCTGCTAAAACCCCCTCACACAGGCCTACCTCCAGTTCCCAAATGCTCAGCTTGGCTGAGGATCTCATTTCTTTGATCAGGGGATCCCAACCTCACCCAGACAGGGCCTCTCAACCCCCTCCAGAGAAGAGGCCTAGAGCAGAGCCCCCGGATCCTGTTTCTACAGACTATTCCTCGGATGATTCAGACAACTCAGGTCCTCCAGAAGGCCCATATTCTCCTTATGAGGATTCTGATGCAGAAGACTCCATTCCTTCTGCCTCTCCTCCAGAGGAATTTTCTTTTGGGGAAACCTTACATGCTGTGAGAGAGCATTTTCAATGGCAGGGCCAGGATTTTTCAGATTCAAGGAAAAGGCTAAGGAACTTTTTGCATTTACCACAGCATAGGCCTTTAGCCATTCCTCCAGTACTCACAGTTGTTGATGATGCTTATAATGATGCCTGTACTGCCCCGACTCTATTCCCCCGGCCCCTGCCAAGCCCGACAGATATTACAGGGTCCCGGACACACACTTTCACTTGTATAAGGCTCCTATTGCAGATCCTGAAACCATTTCACAGGGCCCCAAAGCTGTAGCAGCTGCCTATGCCAAAAACCCCCACCCCTCTGAAAGAGAATCTAGAGCATTATAGAGATGGGGTAAAAAAGTTTATACTTCTGCTACTCTTTCGGCTAGGGCCTTAAACTGTCAATTCCACATGATTCAGTATCAGGAATTTTTGTTAGACCAGCTAAATAAAAAACTGTCCTCTCCTGAACCTATAGACCGTAAGTCCCTTCAGGATTTGGTACATAACACTCAGCAGGTCAGTAATCATTCCTTAAAATGTGGCTATGATGCACTGGAGGCTTCCTTTAGATCAGCTATGACTGGAACAGTGATTAGAAGGCATGCCTGGTTAAAAGAGCAATCCTTACCAGACCATGTAAAGTCAAAACTTCTAGATGCTCCCATGGAGAAACAAAGTTTGTTTGGTTCCCCTGCACAGCAAGTGTTAAAGAAGTTGGAAGAAAAAGCAAAATCTGTCCAAACAGTCAAGGATTTCTTACAGGTCCAGCCTCCGAGGTTTAGTAGAAATTGGCCTTCGAAGAATTGGTCCTTTCCAGATACCTCCAGAGCACAGAGAGGCAGAAATAGGCGCCCAAGAGGCAGAGGTCAATCCAGAGGTGCCTACAGGGGACGTCAGTGGCAGCCTAACAACCAGAGAAGTACTGCCACAGATCCAGCTACGACCACTCCCACAGGACAGACACAATGACTTGACTCTGATACCGCCTACCAGGGAACAACTGCAAGCACCCTTAGGCGGAAAGCTTGCCTTATTTTCCGTAAACTGGCATTACATTACAGGAGACAAATGGATTTTACAGACAATAGACAAAGGCTACAGGTTTCACTTCCACACTCTACCAAAAAGAGAGGAATGCCAAACCTACCACCAAACCAAAAAACAAATGCTCTAGCACAAATCAACCACCTACTAAGGATGAGAGCTATAGAAAAGGTACCGCCTATGGAACAAGGGCAAGGATTTTACTCCAGACTTTTCCTGGTTCCAAGAAAAGAAAACCAATGGAGACCTATTCTCGACCTGTCCGCTCTGAACACATATCTCATTGTTCCAAAATTCAAAATGCTGACCCTACAGCAACTTCTTCCCATGCTGGGCAAGGAGTCTTGGCTGGTGACTCTAGATCTCAAGGAGGCATACCTGCATGTCCCTATACGACCAGATTGCAGAAGATACCTCAGATTTCTTGCAGGATCAGAGCATTATCAATTCTCAGCATTGCCCTTTGGCTTATCTACTGCGCCCAGAGTATTCACGAAATGCCTCGCATCAGTAATTGCTCATTGCAGGCTTCAGGGAATTCAAATTTATCCATACCTGGACGACTGCCTGATACAAGCGGACAACAAGACCAAATTAACAAAAGATTTGGAAAAGGTGATACAACTACTGCAAGCCCTGGGATACACAGTCAACATGAAAAAGTCAAGGCTGGTACCATCCCAAAGGATAACATTCTTGGGTGCGGAACTGGACACAACAAAGCAAATGGCATTTCTCACAGCAGAAAAGCAAAAGCAACTACCACTCTATTTCATGGCATTAACAACGCAGAACCAGCTTACAGCAAGGAAAGTCCTGCAAGCCCTCTGATACATGGCATCCTGCATAATATTGATTCCACATGCCAGGCTACATATGAGGAAGTTGCAGTGGTACCTAAGGAATTTATGGTCTCAACACAAGCACAGTCTAGAAGCCCAGATTCCAATAATTCCATGCCTGAAACAAGAATTCCGGTGGTGGGCTCAGGCCTGTCAGCTGAACAGAGGTCTGCCCTTCCACAAACCTCACCCAAGCCAGACTATCACCACGGACGCCTCAGACCTAGGCTGGGGTGCACACATGGTGGACAAGTGTATACAAGGCCTATGGACACAAGACCAGCTGAACCTACATATAAATCAAAAAGAGATGCTGGCAGTGAAACAGGCACTTCAGACATTCAGACCTTTTCTTCAACAAGGTCATTTGCTGATAAGGACGGACAACACCACAGTCATGTGGTATATCAACAAACAGGGAGGCACACACTCATATCCTCTATGCCGGATGGCAATGGACCTGTGGAATGTGGCCCTGAATCACAACATTCAACTTCAGGCCAAATTTGTGCCAGGAAAAGAAAATGCACTAGCAGACACCTTAAGCAGAACTACCACAGATGCCCACGAATGGATGCTGCATCCAGACATCTTCAAAACCATTACAAAGAAATGGGGACTACCAGAAATAGACCTGTTCGCATCCCCACACAACTGCCAATTGAGGAAATTCTGCACAAGGACATACCACCCACTTGCTTGGAAGGTGGACTCCCTATCCTTCAGTTGGGAAAACCTGACAGCATATGCATTCCCACCTCTTCCTTTGATGCACAAAGTGCTACTGAAGATCAAAGAAGATCACCCAAGTATCATCCTGATAGCTCCAGACTGGCCGAGGCAGCATTGGTACCCGCTACTGAGGAGTATGTCTCGGACACACGCATGGCCTCTACCTCTGGTTCCTTTACTGCTAACACAGAACAACTACAAGATCCTACATCCAAACTTGAAAACACTGCAGCTAGCTGCTTGGAATATTACATAAAGCAAAATAACCCAGACTTATCTCAGAGGGTTAAAGACATTATCCTGGAGGCTCGCAGACCCTCCACAAGGAAGACTTATTCAGCCAAATGGAAAAGATACCTCATTTGGAGTGCAGCAAAAGGAGAAAATGTATCATTAGCAAACATAGCTAACATCCTGGAATACTTAGCAGAACTTTTCCACAATGGCCTGTCTTACTCCTCCATTAAGATTCATGCATCAGCAATTTCAGCAGAATACAACATGGATCCTTCAGTCTTCTCTCATCCTCTACTCAGGCAGTTTCTGAGAGGAATTAAAAATGTAAAGCCTCCAAGGAAGCCACCTTTGCCTACATGGGACCTTAACTTTGTGCTGGAAAAGTTAACACTTCCCCCTTTCGAACCAGCAGCAACAGCAGAATTACAGTTCTTATCTTGGAAAACTGCTTTCCTGCTTGCAATCACTTCAGCAAGAAGGGTTTCTGAATTACAGGCATTAATGGCAGTACAGCCCTTCCTTAACTTCCATCAGGATAGAGTGTCCTTGAGAACTAATCCTACTTTTATGCCAAAAGTGGTCTCCAGGGTATCATTGAACCAAGCAATCCACCTGCCAACATTCTTCCCCAACCCACAGAACAGGGGGGGAAGACTACTACATACATTGGATGTGCACAGGCAATTGCGCTATTATCTGGACAGAACCAAGACCAACAGAAAGACTGACCAGCTTCTGGTAGCGTATGCAACAGGAATGGAAGGAAAAGCAATTTCAAAACAGACAATCTCAAAATGGATAGGAAATTGCATTAGATTTTGTTACTCATTTCATGGAAAGACAACTCCAGAAAACATCAGACCACACTCCACAAGAGCTACAGCCACTACTACAGCTTTCCTACGAGGAGTGGCTACCAAAGACATTTTAGAAGCTACTACTTGGAGCTCCGTGCATACATTTGCCAAGCATTATAATCTACCTTTATACTCCAGATCCCGAGCAGGTTTTGCAACTGCTGTTTTGCAAGGGATCTTAGCTACACCATAATCATCTTAGTGCCTCCACCCCCAGTTTGGCTATGGTATTTTACCCATATGTTAGGACTGCAGATGCATCCTTGAAGGACATAGTACAGTTTTGTACCTACCATAAATGTAGATGTCCGAGAGGTATGCATCTGCAGTCAGGATTACCCACCCTCCTTCCCCTCTGTGGTACTCCTAGGGTATTTGCCCATCTTGTAGCTAGCTGGGGGAATCTATTATGGTGTATTTGTTTGTATATATGTATATACATGCTTATATTGTTTGCTCTCTACTGTTTGGAACCATTTGCATTTATCCAAATTTAGCCTTCCTAGAGGGCACCTGGCATCTGGGGCAAGAAACACTGAGGAAAATGGCGTTGGCTGATGCCTTTATACCCAATAAACAGCAGCTATGACGTCGGGTGAAGTGCGACATCAGCCGAGGCCAGACCCAGACTTTGGAATCCGGCCGACTGAAGGGCTGCCTGAGGCAGGACAACCCATATGTTAGGACTGCAGATGCATACCTCTCGGACATCTACATTTATGGTAGGTACAAAACTGTACTTTCTCCCTAGTGACCAGGTACTGTAGAAACTTTATTTTTGTCTCTGAGTCTGCTAAATGGTGAAGGCATTATATTTGCCTTCCAAAATGGACTTTTGTGTAGCTTGCTGAAGTTTTGGCTGTGACTACTTTGTAGCTAGGGCAGCAAAATAGAGTATGTGCTTGTGCAGAATGGTTTAGCTGTGGCTGTTTTCTCTTACAAGAAGAGGGGAAAAAATCCATTCTGGATACTGCTTTCATGGGAAAGGTTCTGTTAGGTCAGCCCTCTGAGGATTTAACAGATGCCCTGTTGAAGAGGAAGCAGTAGAGGACCTTAATGATTTCTCTTCGGTTCCCAACACCTCTATCATGTCCTGCCACTCCAGAAGGTGAAGAAGCCTAATCACAGACTGAAGAAAGACCTTGACTTGCACAGTCTTGCTGCCTATAGCAGTGTCTGTGTTGTCCATGACCGGTCTGGGCACTAGGTGAACTGGGCAAGGAGAATGAGAGGGAGTAACCCTCTATAGGAGTTTGAGGGGATGTGAAGCGTTACTGTTGGGTCAATGATTGTATCTGCTGATTGTAAGCCAGGGAAGTGTGAACATGTACTCAGAAGCATGTGGGGTCTCTGGAGAGCAGCAGCACTATGTGTAGCTGCAAATGAGGAAGCGTTAGGTTTGGGAAGTTGGCCCACTTGATTGTCATGACAAGCTCACTCCCTCACACCTGAGTCTTCCCCGTAGGAGGAGTGAATGGACTAATAGGTATTGCTCCCCATCTAGAGAATGAATGGGCTGTAGGGCTGTCTACAGAGGGAGCTTTACTAAGTGTCCAAGCTGTTTCACAGACTCATAGATCATTAGTAGGCTAACAATCTGGGGGGCCTTTCTCAGCCTAGCCAAGTTTTTCTGAATGAATAATGTCATGTATCCAAGTAGGACATTTTGGGCCAGGCATTTATAAGCTACCTCTGTCCATAAGGGACATGCTAGGGCAAGTGAAATATTCTTCTTCCCGATCTACTGGTCTAGGTTGCTCTTAAATTGAGTAATAGACAAACATGGATGCCTGATCCGTAGGAGGGGCAGTCTCTGTGACACACACCTCTCTCTCCAGCATGCTCTTTTTAACAAAATTCCAGTGCTTAGACCTTGTATTTCTGGTACTGTTTGACTTACGAATGTGCTGGAGATTTATAACTGTGGAGCATGAGGATGCCTTGTAAGCCAGGCATAGATTACGCCTCAGCAGTCTGTAGGAGAACTGAGTAGGTAAAGGGCTTTATGGCACTCTGAGTAAGGTAGGTACCTTTGTTGCACTTTGTATCCTTTTTCTAAGGAACCTCTGAGATTCTTTTTGCTGCATATGCTTGATAAAGGTACATACCGAAGGGAGCATTGTTCTTGATGATTGATCTGATAAAGGCACAGTACAGTGGGATAATCACCAGTTTGGACCTAGATGCCATGCCCTTACGTATAGGTTGCACAACTTAAAAGGATTTCCTCACCACTCTGGCCACGTGGTGTTTGAAGGTAAGGCTACTGACTATAAGCTTACCCAGCTACCTGACCACTGGGTCAACCTTTAGGGGCGTATTTTCAACATGGTAATTAGCTGGGATGGTTAACTTACTAAAGGGTACAGTTATGCATTTCTTCTTGAGTTTTATGGCTGTGGTGCCATTTGTTAGTCTGAGGTAGGCCTTCTTGAAGAATGCTAGTGTCTGCAGGGGAGTCAGTAATAACCCCCATCTTGCAATCATCTGCAGATTTAGTCAGCCATAAACATTGAGTTTCCTTCCACTTCAGAGAAATAGATGCCAAAAAAGAGTGAGCTAAGTACCAAGCCCTGGGGGGACTCCACTAGTGACTGGCCTCCAGGTGGAGATGGCCTTGTCTATTTTGATTTCCATGTCCTATCAGTGAGCCAGTTGGCTGTCCAGCGGGTGATAAAAGCGTTTATACTTAATGTGTTGGGTTTGTCTATAATGCCTGAAGTGGGGTATTGTATCAAAAGCTTTGGCCAGGTTGAGGTAAGCTGTGTGGACAGTCTTGCTTTTATCAGTTGATTTGGTGACCCTCTCAAAGAAGTCTGCCAGATTTAATAGGCATGACCTTCCTTTAAGAAAGCCGAACTGTGATGAGTCCAGCATTTGCAGGTTACCTATGTCCTCATTTATCATGTCCATTAGGATTCTTTTCATGGCCTTACATATGAGGCTGGTCAGACTTGGACTTAGTTACCCTGATTGCTGGTTAGACCTCCTTTGTAGAGGGGAATAACTGCAGCCATCTTCCTTTCCTCTGGTGCAAAACCTGACTGTAGGCTCCAGTTGAAAAGTGATTCAAGTGGACCGGAGAGGTAATTTTCCATGCTGTTTAGTAAGTATCCCACAATGTTATCAGGGTCCATCGATGCAGTGTCTTTGGCCTTGGAAAGTGCATTGAAGACCTGTTCCTTAGTAATATTTGAGAGGATTGTGGTATGTGGTATTTCCTTTGGACTATCGAGGAGGTTGGGAAGAAATTTGAGCAAGAACCTTTTATCCAAAAGGTTGGCAATGGTCTCCGGTTTAGTGTGGGTGATGCCATTTACAGTAAGTTCTGCACATTGTTGTGTATTTCCCTTGAGGTTATGGACATAGCTATAGAAAGCTTTGTTGTCCTTTGCTTGGGAAGCTTTTTTCTTCAAATTTAGCCTTTGAAGTATTAATTAATCCTCTTAGCTGCCTGTTTACTTTTGTCAGGGTTTATTTGTATGTTAGCCTTTGTTCCTCCTACGCTTGACCAAGATATTTTTTTCTTTTGATGTATAACAGATTGATAGTGTGATTCCCCCAGGGTGGCTTGTCTTTTGAGTTTGTCTTATGCTAAATATGAGTGGGCAGAGCTCACTCTATACAGCTATTAATATGGCTTTACAGGTGTTTTGTAAATAGATTGGTGGTGTTTACTAGGTTAGGGAGGTACTTGGAATTTAGCCAAGGTATCGCTTAGTAGAGAGCGATTAGTTTTGGAATAGTTCCTAAGGTTTTTTTGGTTTTGCTGGGTCCTAGGATTTTATTTTTATTTCAAGCATTAGGTCAGATCTGATGAGCAAGGACATTACATTGGGTAAGGAACATCCACCCCACCCTCATGTTTTGAGTAGAAGGTCAAGGATGTTTGTATCCCTGGTAGGAAAGTGTACCATCTGTTCCAGGATGTAGGTATTAATGAAGTTTAGGAATCTCTGGGCTTGCACATTAGAAGTGGTGTAGGATTCCTAATCTATAAAAGGATAGTCAAGAGTTGAGGCTTTCAGGGATTGGAGTGTCTTGTTAAGAATTCTAGCTTTCAGCAGTCCCACCTTCAGATGTTCCTTCATAGGTTTGGTTATGTTGGGTGGTTTATCAGTCTGGCATTGCTTAAAAAAAGACACCATGGGGATGGAAAAGGTCTTTGTCAATATCTGGAAGCCTAGAGAGGATGAGTGCAGACCATCCCTGGCAAAGCAGCATGATCTGTCTGCCATGTCTTCCCAGGCCGTCAAATATTGTACCCCCCTTGGCTTGACACCAGAAGCTAAGCCAGAATTTAAAATCAATCATTTTGTGTTGGTAATGTGGCATCTTCCTTAGAGAAGGTAATGTTCTACTCCGTGCTAGACTCATACCTGCCTGAGACACATAGTCAGCAAGCTTGATCATTTCTCGCTTCATATAGTCAAGGGAGATACGTCTCAGGTCATTAACACCCACATGGACTATGACGGAGTCCTACTAGTACCTGTGAATGTCCTTCAAGGATGCATCTGCAGTCCTAACATATGGGTTGTCCTGCCTCAGGCAGCCGTTCGGTCGGCCGGATTCCAAAGTCTGGGTCTGGCCTCGGCTGATGTCGCACTTCACCCAACGTCATGGCTGCTGTTTATTGGGTATAAAGGCATCAGCCAACGCCATTTTCCTCAGTCTTTCTTGCCGCGTGGTGCCCGAAGCAGAAGCTGTTCGCAAGTGCCGGTCGGTCAGATCCAGAGATTTCTACTACTGAAGACTTCTAAAAAGCTAAGTACCCCATTGGGGACTCTTTCTTGCCTCAGCCGATGTCAGAAAAAGTAAATAATTGTTTGACTTGTGGGAAACAAATACCTCATAAGGATTTCCACTCTTACTGCCTTCCTTGCTTAGGCCCAGACCACGACGTATCAGCTTGTCTAGCCTGTGCTTCCTTCAACCGACGAACGCTTAGACGTCGGTCGGAGTTTGCAGAGGAGTTTTTTGGTCCCGCTTTTGCGTACAAAATGCCGTCGGAGACTTCGACTACACAAATAGCTAAAAAGCGCAAGGAAAAGGACCGACACTGGCGGTCCGCAGTTTCGGCTGAAACCGCGGTTAGGCCAACCGCGAGTGTCCCGGTTTCGGCTGAAACCGAGCCCTCGGTTCTTCCTTCGGCCGAAAGCATTCCTCCTATGGCCGAGGCCTCACAGACAATGGTTGAATCTGCTACTTGATATTACTGCTACAGAAGCAGGCTCCCAGGATTTGTCGGATACTATTCCTTTAGACATATCTACCCCTGCACGTGGGGCTGCTAGACCCCCTGCTTCTATGTCCATCAAGGCTTTTGCCAGGGCTAAAGCAGCTAAATCTTCTAAGGCCTTACCTGCTAAAACCACCCCACATAGGCCTACCTCTAGTTCTCAAATACTCAGCCTGGCTGAGGATCTCATTTCTTTGATCAGGGGATCTCAACCTCACCCAGACAGGGCCTCTCAGCCCCCTTTAGATAAGAGGCCTAGGACTGAACCCCCGAAACCTGTCTCTACAGACTATTCCTCGGAGGACTCAGACATTACTGACCCTCAGGAAGGCCCATACTCTCCTTATGAGGATTCTGATGCAGAAGACTCCATTCCTTCTGCTTCTCCTCCTGAGGAATTTTCTTTTGGGGAAACCTTACATGCTATGAGGGAGCATTTCCAATGGCAGGGCCAGGATTTTTCAGATTCAAGGAAAAGGCTAAGGACCTTCTTACACTTAACACAGCATAGGCCTTTAGCCATTCCTCCAGTACCAACAGTAGTTGACGATGCATTTAATGATGCCTGTACTGCTCCTGATTCCCTTCCTCCGGCCCCTGCCAAGCCTGACAGATATTACAGGGTCCCGGACACACACTGCCATTTGTATAAGACTCCTTTTGCAGATCCAGAAACCATTTCACAGGGCCCGAAAGGTGTGGCAGCTGCTTCTGCCAAAAACCCTCTTCCCTCTGATAGGGAATCTAGAGCATTAGAGAGATGGGGTAAAAAGATTTATACTTCTGCTGCTCTTTCGGCTAGGGCCTTAAACTGTCAATTTCACATGATTCAATATCAGGAATTTTTGTTAGACCAGATAAATAAAAAACTTTCCTCTCCTGAACCTATAGACCGCAAGTCTCTTCAGGATTTGGTACATAACTCTCAGCAGGTCAGTAACCATTTCTTAAAATGTGGCTATGATGCACTGGAGGCTTCCTTTAGGTCAGCTATGACTGGAACAGTGATTCGAAGACATGCATGGTTAAAAGAACAGTCCTTACCAGATCATGTTAAATCAAAACTCCTAGATGCTCCCATGGAGAAACAAAGTTTGTTTGGTTCCCCTGCACAGGAGGTTCTGAAGAAGGTGGAAGAAAAAGCAAAATCTGTCCAAACAGTCAAGGATTTCTTACAGGTCCAACCTCTGAGGTTTAGCAGAAATTGGCCTTCGAAGAATTGGTCCTTTCCAGACAACTCCAGAGCACAGAGAGGCAGAAATAGACGCCCAAGAGGCAGAAATCAAGCTAGGGGTGCCTACAGGGGACGTCAGTGGCAACCTACCAACCAGAGAAGTACCGCCACAGATTCAACTACAACCACTTCCACTGGACAAACACAATGACTTGGCTCTGATATCGCCTACCAGGGAACAACTGGAAGCTCCCTTGGGCGGAAAGCTAGCCTTATTTTCAGACAACTGGCATTACATTACAGGAGACAAATGGACTTTGCAAACAATAGACAAGGGCTACAGGTTTCACTTCCACACTCTACCAAAAAGAGGGAATGCCAAACCTACCACCAAGCCAAAAAACAGATGCTCTAAAACAAATCAACAACTTACTAGAGATAAGAGCTATAGAAAAGGTGCCACCAGTGGAACAAGGCCAAGGTTTTTACTCCAGACTTTTCCTGGTACCAAGAAAAGAAAATCAATGGAGACCTATTCTCGACTTGTCCTCACTGAACACATACCTCATTGTTCCAAAATTCAAAATGCTGACCCTCCAGCAGCTTCTTCCCATGCTGGGCAAGGAGTCTTGGCTGGTGACTCTAGATCTCAAGGAGGCATACCTGCATGTCCCTATACGACCAGATTGCAGAAGATACCTCAGATTTCTTGCAGGATCAGAGCATTATCAATTCTCAGCATTGCCCTTTGGCTTATCTACTGCGCCCAGAGTATTCACGAAATGCCTGGCATTAGTAATTGCTCATTGCAGGCTCCAGGGAATTCAAATTTACCCATACCTGGACGACTGCCTATTACAAGCGGACAACAAGGCACAATTGACAAAAGATTTGAAAAATGTCATACAACTGTTGCAAGCCTTAGGATACACAGTCAACATGCAGAAGTCAAGACTAGTACCTTCCCAAAGGATAACATTCTTGGGGGCAGATCTGGACACATCAACTCAGATGGCCTTTCTCACAGAAGAAAAACAAAAGCAACTACCAGGCTATTTCATGTCATTAACAAAACAAACTCAGCTTACTGGAAGGAAAGTCCTGCAAGCCCTGGGTTACATGGCATCCTGCATAATATTGATTCCGCATGCCAGGCTACATATGAGAAAGTTACAGTGGTACCCAAGGAATGTATGGTCTCAACACCAGCACAGCCTAGAAAACCAGATTCCAATAATTCCATGCCTGAAGCAAGAATTCCTGTGGTGGGCTCAGGCCTGCCAGTTGAACAGAGGCTTGCCTTTCCACAAACCACATCCAAGCCAGACCATCACCACGGACGCCTCAGACCTAGGATGGGGGGCTCACATGGTGGACAAGTGTATACAAGGCCTATGGACCCAAGACCAGCTGAATCTACACATAAATCTAAAGGAGATGCTGGCAGTGAAATATGTGATCCAGGCATTCAGACCACTCCTTCAACAGGGTCATCTGCTGATAAGGACGGAAAACACCACAGTCATGTGGTACATCAACAAACAAGGAGGTACACATTCATATCCTCTATGCCGGATGGCAATGGACCTGTGGAATGTGGCCCTGAACCTCAACATCCAACTTCAGGCCAGATTTGTACCAGGAAAAGAAAATTCTCTAGCAGACACCTTAAGCAGAACTACCATGGATGCTCACGAATGGATGCTGCATCCAGATATTTTCAAAGCCATAACAGAGAAATGGGGACTACCACAGATAGACCTGTTTGCCTCCCCACACAATCACCAATTGAAATAATTCTGCACAAGAACATACCACCCACTTGCTTGGAGGGTGGACTCGCTTTCCTTCAGCTGGAAAAACCTGACAGCATATGCATTTCCACCTCTTCCCTTGATGTACAAAGTTCTACTGAAGATCAGAGGGGATCAACCAAGGGTAATTCTGATAGCTCCAGACTGGCCAAGGCAACATTGGTACTCGCTACTGAGAAGCACGTCTCGGACACACGCATGGCATCTACCTCTAAGTCCATTACTACTAACACAGGACAACTACAGGATCCTACATCCAAACTTGAAAACACTGCAGCTAGCTGCTTGGAATATTGTATAAACCAAAATAACCCTGATCTATCTCAGAGGGTTAAGGACATTATCCTGGAGGCACGCAGACCCTCCATAAGGAAGACTTATTCAGCCAAGTGGAAAAGATACCTCATTTGGAGTGCAGCAAAGCGAGAAAATGTCTCTGTGGCAAACATAGCATTCATCCTGGAATACTTAGCAGAGCTGTTCCATAATGGCCTGTCTTACTCCTCCATTAAGATTCATGCATCAGCAATTTCAGCAGAATACAACTTGAATCCTCCTGTTTTCTCTCATCCTCTACTCAGGCAGTTCTTGAGAGGAATCAAAAATGTAAAGCCTCCAAGGAAACCACCTTTACCTACTTGGGATCTCAACTTTGTGCTGGAAAAGTTAACTCTTCCCCCCTTTTGAACCAGCAGCAACAGCAGAATTACAATTCCTGTCTTGGAAAACTGCTTTCCTACTAGCAATCACTTCAGCAAGAAGGGTTTCTGAGCTACAGGCATTAATGGCAGTACAACCCTTCCTTATCTTCCATCAGGACAGAGTCGCTCTGAGAACCAACCCTACCTTTCTGCCAAAAGTGGTCTCCAGAGTATCATTGAACCAAGCGATTCATTTACCTACATTCTTCCCCAACCCACAGAACAGGGGGGAAAGACTGCTACATACATTGGATGTGCACAGACAATTACGCTACTATCTGGACAGAACTAAGACCAGCAGAAAAACTGACCAGCTTTTGGTAGCATATGCAACAGGAATGCAAGGAAAAGCAATTTCAAAACAGACAATCTCGAAATGGATAGGAAATTGCATTTGTTTTTGTTACTCTTTTCATGGAAAGACATCTCCTGATAATATCAGACCTCACTCCACAAGAGCTACAGCCACCACTACAGCTTTCCTATGAGGAGTGGCTACCAAAGACATTTTAGAAGCTGCTACCTGGAGCTCCGTGCATACATTTGCCAAGCATTACAATCTTCCTTTATACTCTAGATCCCGAGCAGGTTTTGCAACTGCTGTTTTGCAAGGGATCATAACTACACCATCTTTATCTTAGTACCTCCTCCCCCAGTTTGGCTATGGTATTCTACCCATATGTTAGGACTGCAGATGCATCCTTGAAGGACATAGTACAGTTTTGTACCTACCATAAATGTAGATGTCTGAGAGGTATGCATCTGCAGTCAGGATTACCCACCCTTCTTCCCCTCTGTGGTACTCCTAGGGTATTTACCCATCTTTTAGCTAGCTGTGGGAATCTGTTATGGTGTATTTGTTTGTATATATGTATATATATATATCTATTTTTGTTTATATTGTTTGCTCTCCACTGTTTGGAATTATTGCATTTATCCAAATTTAGCCTTACTAGGGGGCACCTGGCATCTGGGGCAAGAAATACTGAGGAAAATGGCGTCGGCTGATGCCTTTATACCCAATAAACAGCAGCTATGACGTCTGGTGAAGTGCGACATCAGCCGAGGCCAGACCCAGACTTTGGAATCCGGCCGACCGAATGGCTGCCTGAGGCAGGACAGCCCATATGTTAGGACTGCAGATGCATACCTCTCGGACATCTACATTTATGGTAGGTACAAAACTGTACTTTCAATTACCTGAGTGCCTGTGTCACTTGATGGATCCTAGCCCTGGAAAAGTGGCTAACCGTGACTCTCCTTACTCAGTCTGGTGAGGGGACATTGATGTGCCTAACTATAGAATTACCAAAGACTAGACATTTTGGTTGTGTACTGGTTTGCTTTAAGGGCTTAGCAGTAGAAGCATTGGGTATAGTGTTACTATGTGTAGCTGTGGGTGATGTTATAACAGAGTTTTTACATGATGGCTAAAGAAAATTTTTTAAATTGTGTTGTGCAGTTCATAGTGTTTTAGGAAGGTTACACGCACGTGTCTCAGCTGAGCAGTTTTATGTATAAGGTCTTTACACTGTGCAGCAGGCATGGTGCAAATGTCACTGACAACCTCCATAGGATTAGTTTTGGTTGCATATGAGAGTTTTGCCTCCAGAGTTAGTGTATTTACACCTTTTGCATACTTTTGTCTGTTTTATTAAAACTAAGTAGGTTATCATTGTACATGAGGCAATTGTTATAGTGCCTCAGAATACCCATCTTAACCAGACTGGCCACAGAAAGAGTCTGGAAGTCCATATCCGTGGCTGGTGATCTACTATGGAGGAATGAGGGAAATTTAAATATTGAATAGGTCAATAACAGAAGGAACTTTATGAACAACACTCCACTATGAGCAAACTAGATGTTCTAGTAGTTAAAAATATCTGTCTTGACAGTAAGGGTATTTTAGGGGAACCTTGCACTGAGAGATTGCGTCTACACAGATTACAAGGGAGGAATTACGCTGTAAGATATAGGTGTCTATACAGATCTCTGCTAAGCACTGCTGCACGGAGAGCAGCAGTTCTTACTAAAGACTGTAAAACAGGTCAAAAAGTTCAGATATTCACAGAAACATTCAATTAATATAGCTGTGACAAAAACAATGTGAAAATATAGATAGTGTAATGCAAGTCTTAGCTTGCTTGTAAGATATGAGCCAAGCTTTATGCAACTGGGACACTTAAAATAGCAGAGGAGATCCAATTAGAAAAAAAAAAAGAAAGCCTGTGGCCAATAAAAAATAATAGTCTTCTTTCCTTTACACAGTCCTGGGCCAGAAAATGACACGGGTTCTCTCTACTCTCACTAAAGTGGAACCAAGGCAGTTTTAACTAAAGACTGTAAAAAAAGGTCAGAAAGCGCAGCCATTCAACACAGAAACACTCAATACAACTGTGCCAAAAGCAACGTGAAAACAAGTACCAAAAAGTGGAAATTGTAAGTCTTAGCTTTTGTATAGTTTAGCAGAAACCAGCAACACTCTTCTCAAGTAGCATGGTCGCCAAAATGCCTCAGAACTCTTAGGTTGTGAGCCAAGTGTTGTGGAGCTGCGACGCTTAAATAGCAGAGGAGATTCAACGATCTGTGGCCATTAAAAAAATAGCACCTTCTTTCTTTTACACACTCCCTGGTCAGAAAATGACTCGGGTGCCTTCTACTCTCACTAAAGTGGAACCAAGGCATTTCTGACTAAAGACGATCCTCTCCTGCCCTAAGAGTGTAGACCGCAAACTTTCCTAATGTGTAAAGTAAGTGGTGTGGAACCCAAATGCTTAAACCAGGTCAAAGACATTTAGAATAATAGGCACAGTAAGCCTTCAACCTGCAGTTCCCAACTCAGGATGTAAGCTGCTACTTCTGCCACAAGAGCGTAGACCACAAACCTTCCTAATGTAAGATGACTAGTTTGGAGCACAAGTGTTTAAATCAGAACTAAGAGACTTAGAATAACAGTTACAACGTAATCATGCTATAAGCATGCAGTAATAAATGCAGCAGATTAAATGCAACTCATCACTTTAAGACTGTGCAGCACAGCAAAATGTTAAAGTAGAAATAAGTACAAATATAAAAGCGGAATAAAATGCATTTTTTTTAGTAAATGGGAAAGTAGGATACAGAAAATAGTTCATGTTTAAGAGAGAATAAGGGGTGAGTGCCCAATTGATATCTCAGTGTTCAGTAGAATGAGCTGATATGAGTGTGGGAATTGTGCCCAAGGTCAGAGATTTATAGTAGGAGCAGGCAATTAAAAAGCCACCAAAAAAAAAAAAAAAAAAAGTACCCCAGTCTTAAATGAATAATTCCAATCTAAAATCAAGTGCAGAGGTCAACAATACTTAGTGCAATGAAAAAGTATTTGCCCCTTCCTGATTTCTTATTTTTTTTTTTTTTTTTTGCATGTTTGTCACACTTAAATGTTTCAGATAATCAGACAAAGATAACCCAAGTAAACACAAAATGCAGTTTTCAAGTGATTTTATTTATTAAGGAAAAAAACTATCCAAATCTATATGGCCCTATGTGAAAAATTAATTGCCCCCTAAACCTAATTGTGTCACCCTTAGTAGCAACAACTGCAGTCGAGCGTTAGAGATAACTTGCAATGAGTCTTTCACATCAGTGTTGAGGAATTTTGGCCCACTCTGCTTTGCAGAATTGTTTTTATTCACCTATATTGGAGGGTTTCCCTGCATGAACTGCCTTTTTAAGGTCATGCCACAGCATCTCAATTGGATTCAAATCTGGACTTTTACTAGGCCACTCCCAAACCTTCATTTTTTTTTTTTTTTTTTTTTTTTTTTTTTAAGTCATTCAGAGGTGGACTTGCTGGTGTGTTTTGGATCACTGTCCTGCTGCAGAACCAAAGTGTGCTTCAGCTTGAGGTCACAAACTGATAACCTGACAGAATGACAGAATTTCAGGATTTTTTTGTTAGAGAGCATAATTTATGGTTCCATCAATCACAGCAAGTCGTCCAGGTCCAGAAGCAGCAAAGCAGCCCCAGACCTTCACACTACCACCACCATGTTTGACTGCTGGCATGATGTTCTTTTTCTGAAATGCTGTGTTACTTTTATGCCAGATGTAACGGGACACACACCTCCCAAAAAGTTCAACTTTTGTTTCATCAGTCCACAGAATATTTTCCCAAAAGTCTTGGGGAACATCAAGATGTTTTTTGGCAGAAGTGAGACGAGCCTTTATGATCTTCGTGTTTCACTGTTGCAGTCATTACATTTGGGTTGTAAAGTCAGAACAAACCTCTGAACTGATAAAGGAACCAATGTAGCAAGCAGCAAAATAGTGAAGAAAAAGGCAAACTGGTTCCAACACAGCACTCTTTAATAGCAACACAACAAGGTAAGCGCTTTCACGGATTACATCCGCTTCCTCAGACCAAAAACTTTTTGGAACCAGTTTGCCTTTTTCTTCACTATTACATTTGGGTTATCTGCTTGCAGGTAGCCCTCAGTCGGCCTGATTAACAAAGTCTTGGGTCCTGCGTCGGTTGCTGTCCCTTCTTCTATGACGTCAGGTCGTCAGGGGTATAAAACATGCAGCCAATGCCAGACTGGCTGAGCCAACACTGGTACCCCCTCCTGCGCAGTGTGTCATGGTTATCTCCATGGCACCTGCCTCGGACTCCTTCCCTGCTGTCTCAGCATGAGAACCATATTCTGCACCCTCAGCTTCTAACACTGAACCTTGCAGCCTGGCTAATTACTTAATCCCTCCTTTACCATCCCTCAGCAAACCTGTGATGGATATCATTTTAGAGGGAAGGAGGCCTAGTACTAGAAAATCTTATGCTGAGAAATGGAAAAGATTCTGTGCCTGGAACCAATCTCAAGGGATGAGCACAGCAGCGTCCAATTTACCTCAGATTTTACAATACTTAACTGAGATGATTCACAAGGGGCCTGTCTTTTTCCTCTATTAAAGTCCATGCCTCAGCCATTTCAGCTCATTATAACACAGAACCTCTCCTCTTCTCTCATCCACTGCTCAAGCAGTTCCTCAGAGGGGCCAGAAATTTGAGACCACCCAGGAGAGCTCCAACCCCAGCCTGGGACCTTAACTTTGTCTTGGAGAAACTCACTCTACCTCCTTTCGAGCCAGCTGCTACTGCAGACTTAAAATTTATTTCTTGGAAAACAGCTTTCCTTTTAGCAATCACTTCAGCTAAAAGGGTATCTGAATTACAGGCCCATATGGCAGTGGAGCCTTTCATGATCTTTCATGCGGACAGGGTGTCCCTCAGAACCAGTCCATCCTTCATGCTCAAGGTGGTGTCTAGTGTGGCTCTTAATCAGTCCATTCATTTGCCAACTTTCTTTCCTAATCCACAGAATAAAGGGGAACAGATACTGCATTCCTTAGATGTGCACAGACAACTTAGATTCTACTTGGACAGGACTAAACCTCAAAGGAAATCTGAACAACTGCTGGTGGCATTTGCTGCAAGGGCAGAGGGGAAGGCTATTTCAAAGCAAACCGTTTTTAAATGGATAAGCCATTGCATTCATTTCTGCTATAAACACCATGGAAAACCTATCCCCCAGGGGATCAGACCTCACTCCACCAGGACTGCATCTACCTCTACAGCCTTTCTCAGAGGCATCCCTACCAGGGACATCCTAGAAGCTGCTACCTGGAGTTCTGTACATACTTTCACCAAGCATCATCATTTGCCAATTTTTCTCTATATCCAGAGCTGGCTTTGCCACTGCAGTCTTGCAGGGCCTTATAGCTGGCCCTAATGCTATCTAAATTCCTCCTCCCAACCATAGCTTTGGGAATTTACCCAAATGTAATTACTGCACCAGTGAAACACGAAGAGTATAGTACTGTTGTGTACACTTAACATAAATGTAGATGTTCGAGTGTATTCACTGATGCAGTCCTGGTTACCCTCCCTCCAGCCCCTTAACTTCTTTTGGCTATACCTCTACTTTCCTTTACTGTGCTTAAAAGCCAATGTGAAATTGTTCAATCTCGCCATTTGTTCTTACACATGGGTTCGGAGCCGATCCTCTGCTCCGAGTCGGCCGCATCACTAGCTCGCATCTTCAAGAAAGCTCGAGGCACAGTAATATCCCATGATCCTCCGGTGCTAACCCCCAGATCTAGTTTGCCGCTAGCAGCAGATCGCATCGAGAGGCTCGGGCCAGTAGAAATTTTACTATTTTTTTCTTGTTCTATATTGATAATTTTTTATATTTCTTATAATCTTTATCTTAGCATTTGATAGCTTTATATATAGTAGTTGTTTGACTAGTTTAGGTAGTTTGTTACCTTAAAATTCTTAGTAAGGGTCTTAGTAAGGGCCTTAGGCCGTTTTTGTCTGTAAGAATTTACAGTATTTAAAAAAAAAAAAAAAAAAGTTAACTTTTTCTATTTTTTTCACAAAAATATATATATCTTAGTGTGCTGTGGTGTGTTTTACATTTATATATATATATATATATATATATATATATATATATATATATATATATATATATATATAAATCTCTTATATTGTAGTTAGAAATTTTTCTATATAGTGCTGTCTTTTTTTCTAGTAAAAATAATATCAGAAAAGACCAAAAGTGGGTTTAAAAGGTGTCAGTGTGGACAGAAGATGTCCATTACTGACAACCATTCATCCTGCGTCTACTGTCTTGGCCCTCTCCACTTGCAGGAAGACTGTTCCATCTGTCATTCCTTTTGTGGGAGGGTCATGCTGGAAAGACGCTGGAAGTTGGTGGACAGAGGTTTGATCAAACCTGAGTTTCAAGAGGCCCTGGACAAGGCTGAACAGGTTTCAAAGTCTTCGAAGGGGTCGAAGTCTTCAAGAGTGTCAGAGCCCAAGTCATCGGCTCCGAGCACCTCTTTTCAAATTCGGACACCGGCTCCTATGACTTCGGTGCCAGGTGTCGAGACCTTATCTCTGCACAAGGCTCAGGTCTTGGAGCCGGTATCAGAGGTACCACCGTCTACTATCCTTCGCTCGGTGACGGCTTCGATCCCTTCGACCCGTTCTTCGAGGCCACTTTCCGACTCCGATGTGGACCGAGTGGTACAGAAGCTTATGGAGAACTCGGCTTTGTCAAAATTAATCGAGGTTTAGTCCCAGCTGGTTTCGAAACTCAAAGCTATTCCAGTTCCTTCGACACTTCCTCCTCCGAGACCCGTCGAGTCATTGGTGTTAGGAGTCGAAGAACTGATGATTGTAGAGCCCTCTGTGCCGAAGCCTCCAGTAGTGCTATCAGCTCCGTTGACCTCGACTCCTTCGGAACCAGCCGGAGAGTCTCGGAGCCGAACATCTTTCCTGGGTTCCAGGGGGATAGTCGAACCGAGATTTCGGTTCCGACTCTTCCTCTTGGTGCCTCGGCTCAGATCAGTTCGGATCCGTCCTCGGTGTCGGAGCCTGTGGTTCTGATTCCGGAGAAACGACCTCCTCCTTTGGATCGGGTCGGATCTTCGGGTCGGGGCACCGGTGCCTTTGACATCATGAGGAAGGTCTTGTCGGATCAGACACATACTTCATCGGTATCTTTATCTCCTTCCCCAAAAGGTCCGCGTTCTGCTTCTATGCCTTCGGTACCTACCAAGCGTCGAGACCCAATGCCTCAGAAGTCCCCACAGGGAGACTTTGGTTCCTCAGATGCATCCCCAGAAGCTCCCGCTGAGGATGTTCTGAGGAAACAACTGTGCAAGAGGAGGCACATAGATTCCCCACAGGAATCTCTTACATCTGATACCGATTTAGATGAAACAGAAGGGTCCCCACGGTCCACCTCTGAGGATGTCTCATTTGCAGACATTTTGGAAAGAGGGGACTGGCAAACCCTTACCCCTTCTGCGGATGAATCGGTTTTACTGAAGGCATTTGGGACTCAACCTTCTACCTCCTGGGTGACTCCTCCCTTTGACGATCTCATGGATCTAGTAGCTTGGAGGGCTTGGGAAACACCTGATACAGTGGAACCAGTCCCTCGTAAACCCAACAAATACATGACCACTCCCCAAGATAAAGCCTATCTTACAAAAGGAGTTCCCGTAGACACTATGGTGGTGGCGGCGGCCACTAAGAAAGAGATGTCTGAATCATCTTCCTCTGTCCATCCTCTTAATAAGGATTCTAGGACAATGGAAAGATATGGGAAGCGCATATTTAGTTCGGTGACTTTTTCCATCCGATCGCTCAACTACCTTACGCATTTCACGCGTTTACAAAGAGATCTCATTAAGGAATTAGGAGATACTCTTCAGGGACACACAGATGCTGCTGTCGCCGAGAAAGTGACAGCGCAACTTAACACCCTAAATTCCATAGTCAACTCGTCCATGAGGCTGATTTCATACGCAGCCGAAGGATCGAGTAGAGCGGCAGCTTCAGTGATTGCCCTGAGAAGACAATCCTGGTTGCACTTATGCTCCTTTGCGGAAGCCTTCAAGTCTTCCTTTGCGAATGCCCCCTTTGATGGTGCCTCCCTTTTGGGGCCCAAAGTAAAGGAGACTCTCACGAGGTGTGAACAAGAAGGGAAGACCCTGTCTGCCGTAGGGGTCCGTTTTTCCTTTCCATCTAGACCCTACCCTAAAGGGCAATGAGGAGGAAAGATGTGGTTCCGAAAGACTCTGGGATCTTTTCAACACACCCAAAGTAACGCCCCCTCCAGAGGCAGAGGAGGGGGAAGAAACGGAAGACGCTGCCCAGCCGGCAGAGGGTGTCCGCAAAATCAGGGTGACAGAGAGACCTTCTCTGGAAAACCCTTCCAGCACTCCTGAGTGCAGGCCCAGCTGTCCTACTCTGGAGGCAGTTGGGGGTCGCTTGGCTTTATACCCAGAGGCCTGGCTAAATCTTACATCAGATTACTGGGTAAAAAGCATAGTTACCAGAGGCTACAACATCCCCTTCATAAAAATACCACCAAACTCCAAAAAACTCCCAGATGTTCCACCCAGTCTGCGAGACCAAGCAACCATAGAGATAAGGTTGCTCGAAAACAGAGTCATCCAACCAGTCCCAGCGGACCAAATAGGATCCGGAACTTACTCAAGGTTCTTTTTAGTTCCAAAGAAAACAGGGGACTGGAGGCCAATTTTAGACCTCAGCAAGTTAAATACCTTTGTAAAAAAGGAAAAGTTCCGGATGGTCACGCTTCAGTCAATCCTCCCTTTTCTGCAAAAGGGCGACTGGATGTGCTCTATAGATCTCAAAGACGCGTACTACCATATCAAAATAGCCAGGGTGTCCAGAGATCACTTACGCTTCCGGCTGGGAGCTAGTCATTTCCAGTTTTGCGCTCTGCCCTTTGGTGTCTCACCTCAGCCCCCAGGGTGTTCACCAAATGCATGGCAGTAGTAGCGTCTCACTTGAGACGAAAGGGATTCCGGGTGTTTCCTTATCTAGACGACTGGCTCCTTTCCGCCACCACCAAGTGTCATCTTCTACAAGCCAGGGACTACACCATCAGTCTTTGCTCTTCACTAGGCATAACGGTGAATTTTGAAAAATCTGTCTTATCGCCGTCACAGCGTGTCTTATTTATAGGAGCACAGCTAGACACTTCCCTGGCTCAAGTTACTCTCCCCCCATCAAGAGTGTCAGACCTCAGGCATCAAATTTCGCTCCTTCTTCACAACAACAGAGTCTCTGCACGACAAGTATTAAGAGTGCTAGGCTTGATGGCAGCATCCCTTCTTGCAGTTCCTTTAGGCAGGATGCACATGAGGATCCTTCAATGGATGCTATTCGCCCAGTGGTCGTATTTACAACTTCCACTGTCTCACGAAATCTTGATCACGAATTATTGCAAGAAGGATCTCTTGTGGGGGATACACAGTCAAGAGCTAACACTAGGACGACCCTTTGTATTACCCAGTCCGGTAGCAACTCTAACCACGGATGCTTCCCTGATAGGGTGGGGGGGATTCTTTCAGGGACAAACAGTCCAAGGTCAATGGTCCAACTTGGAGTACAATCTGCACATCAATGTTCTAGAGATGAGGGCAGTGTTTCTAGCGTTGCAACACTTTCACAAGTCCTTACCTCGGGGAACAGTGACAGTTCAGACAGACAACATGTCAGTGGTCTGGTACATAAACAAGCAAGGGGGAACCAGATCTTACCCGTTATGCAGAGAGGCCCTCAGTATTTGGCAATGGGCAAAGTCCACTGGACGCTTTCTGATAGCAACGCACATCCCGGGGACTTCCAACGTAATCGCGGACAGGTTGAGCAGAGCCATCCTGTTCCCTCACGAGTGGTCCCTCAAACCTCAAGTGGCAGAAGAGATCTTCCGCACATGGGGCCAGCCTTGCTGCGACCTGTTTGCATCCCGTTTGAATGCCAAATGCAGAAGCTATTTTGCCCTGTTACCCCAGGGCGCACTGGTATCGATTGGCCCCGGGTCTCCTTTACGCTTTTCCTCCTGTTCCACTAATTCCCAGGTTTTTGCAGAAAGCCAAACGTCTGGACAGGACCATAATACTGATAGCCCCATTCTGGCCTCGACAAATCTGGATGTCCTTCAAGGATGCATCTGCAGTCATCACATATGGGTTGTCCTGCCTCAGGCAGCCCTTCGGTCGGCCGGATTCCAAAGTCTGGGTCTGGCGTCGGCTGAAGTCGCCCCTTCCCCGACGTCAGAGCGCCTGGGGTATAAAAGCGTCAGCCGACGCCATCTTCCTCAGTCTTTCTTGCCGCATGGTGCCCGAAGCAGAAGCAGTTCGCAAGTGCCGGTCGGCCAGCTCCTGTAATTCAGCTAAACCGAAGACTTCAAAAGCTAAGTACCCCGTTGGGGACTCTTTCTTGCCTCAGCCGATGTCAGATAAAATTAATAATTGCTTAACTTGTGGGAAACAAATACCTCATAAGGATTTCCACTCTTACTGCCTACCTTGCCTAGGCCCAGACCACGACGTCTCGGCCTGTTCCGCCTGTGCTTCCTTCAACCGACGCACTCTAAGACGTCGGTCGGAGTTTGCAGAGGAATTTTTTGGGGCTAGTTTTGCTTACAAAATGCCGTCGGAGACTCCGACTTCACATTTAATAAAGGAACAGAAGGACAAGGACAGACACACGCGGTCCGCGGTTTCGGCTGAAACCACGGCCAGGCCTGCCACGAGTGTCTCTGTCTCGGCTAAAACCGAGTCCTTGGTACTACCGTCCACCGAAACCGTACAAACGACAACCTCGGCCCCGGAGGCCACTACTGTATCGGTTGTTGAATCTCCATTGGAATCTGGTGTCCAGGAACCTTCCGACACCATTCCCTTAGACAAAACTACACCAGCACGTGGTGCAGCCAGGCCTCCTGCATCCATGTCTATTAAGGCATTCTCTAGGGCTATAGCTGCTAAACACTCAAAATCTATGCCTCCCAGGGTTATCCCTCAGGGACCCACTACAGGTTCTCAGATCCTTAGTCTAGCAGAGGACCTTATTTCATTAATTAGGGGCTCTCAGCCTCATCCGGACAGGGGCTCTCAACCTCCTACAGAAAAAAGGCCCAGGGTTGAGCCCTCTGATCCCCTCTCCTCAGATGAGGCCTCTGATGGCTCTGCTCTCTTGGACTACCAGGAGGAGGCTTTTTCGGCCTACGAGGATTCAGATGCAGAGGAATCTATCCCTTCGGCCTCCCCTCCTGAAGAACTGTCTTTTGGGGAAACTCTGCACACTATGAGGGAGCATTTCCAATGGCAGGGCCAGGAATTCTCTGATTCCAGGAAGAGATTAAGGACCTTCTTGCATTTGCCTCAGCACAGACCTTTGGCTATTCCCCCTGTTTTGAATGTCACTGATGATGTGTACTCTGAATCTAGCACAACCCCTGACACTCTCCCTCCGGCTCCTGCCAAACCCGATAGGTACAACAGGATCCCGGAATCACATCTTTTCCTTTACAAGGCCCACTCTGCTGATCCAGAAACTATTTCCCAGGGCCCTAAAGGGGTTGCAGCTGTCACTACAAAAAATCCACTCCCCTCTGAAAGGGAGTCCAGGGCTTTAGAGCGATGGGATAAAAAAGTGTATACTAAAGCTACCTTTTCTATGAGGGCTTTAAACTGTCAATTTCATATGATACAGTACCAAGAATATTTGTTAGATGAATTGCATAAAAAGCTGTCTTCACCTGAACCCCTAGATCGCAAATCACTTCAGGATCTGGTACATGACTGTCAACAGGTTAGCAACCATTTCTTGCAGTGTGGTTATGATGCATTGGAAGCTTCATGTAGGTCAGCTATGACAGGTGCACTCATACGTAGGCATGCTTGGCTGAAGGAACAATCTCTGCCAGACCATGTTAAAGCAAAGCTTCTGGATGCTCCACTGGAAAAGCAAAAGTTATTTGGCTCCACTGCACAGGAGGTCTTAAAGAAATTTGAAGAAAAGGCAAAATCTTTACAAACAGTCAAAGATTTTATGCAAGTCCAACCACCAAGATTCAGCAGAAATTGGCCTTCCAAGAACTGGTCCTTTCCAGACACAGACAGATTTCAGAGAGGCAAGAACAGGCGTGCCAGAGGTAGAGGGCAAGCTAGAGGCTCCTACAGAGGACGTCAATGGCAGCCTCCCAACCAGAGAGGTAGTGCAGGGCCTATAACTGCTGCACAAGGACAGACTCAAAGACTTTACTTTGACACCGCCAACCAGGGCTCAATTGGAAGCACCTTTGGGCGGAAAGCTTTCCTTATTTTCAGAAAATTGGCACATTATTACAAGGGACAAATGGACACTACAAATAATAGACAAAGGATACAGGTTCCATTTCCACACATTACCGAAAAGAAAAGGCATGCCAGACCTGCCACCAAATCAAAGGGCAGAAGCTTTGCAACAAATCTCCAACTTAATGAAAATGAAAGCAATAGAAAAGGTTCCTCTCGCAGAACAAGGCCAAGGATTTTATTCCAGACTCTTCCTTGTTCCAAGAAAAGAAAAGCAATGGAGGCCTATTCTCGACTTGTCCGCACTAAATACTTAACTCATTGTGCCAAAATTCAAAATGCTGACTCTACAGCAACTCCTTCCCATGCTGGGCAAGGGGTCTTGGCTGGTAACTCTGGACCTCAAGGAGGCATACCTGCATGTCCCTATCAGATAAAGCTGCAGAAGACACCTCAGATTTCTTGCAGGTTCAGAGCATTATCAATTCTCAGCATTGCCCTTTGGCTTATCTACTGTGCCCAGAGTATTCACGAAATGCCTTGCATCAATAATTGCACACTGCAGACTTCAGGGGATGCAAATATACCCGTATCTGGACAACTGCCTTATACAAATTTTGGTAACACACTTGAATTATGCCATCTATCTTCTTCAGGCCTTGGGATATATAGTCAACATTCACAAGTCAAGACTTGTACCATCCCAAAGAATAACTTTTCTGGGTGCGGATCTAGACACAACCACCCAAATGGCTTTCCTCACAGAAGAAAAACACAACCAACTACCGGATTACTTCAAAAACCTGTCAAGACAAACTCAGCTGACTGCAAGGAAAGTCCTGCAGGCCCTGGGTTACATGGCTTCTTGCATTCTTCTGATTCCTCAAGCAAGGCTACATATGAGGAAACTCCAATGGTACCTAAGGAGTTTATGGACTCAGCTCACAGCTTGGAAACTTTGATACCACTCATTTCTGTGGTGGGCTCAAGCAAGCCAGTCAAACAGGGGTTTGCCCTTCAGCAAACCAATAGCCAGCCAAACCATTACAACGGACGCTTCAGACCATGGATGGGGAGCGCACATGGAAGGAAGATGCATTCAAGGACTATGGTCACAAAAAGAGCTACGCATGCACATAAACCAAAAGGAAATGCTGGCAGTGATACATGCAATTGAGGCCTTCAAGTTATTTCTACATCAAGGCCACCTGCTAATAAGGACAGACAACACTACAGTTATGTGGTACATAAACAAGCAAGGAGGCACCCATTCCTACCCTCTTTGCAGACTGGCAATGAATCTATGGGAACTTTCCTTGACTCTCAATATACAGCTGCAATCCCAGTTTGTACCAGGAAAGGACAATATACTGGCGGACAGTTTAAGCAGGAACATCATGGATGCACACGAATGGATGCTGCACCCAGACATCTTCCATCAGATAACACAATCATGGGGGAGACCGGACATAGACCTCTATGCCTCCCCACACAATCATCAGCTGGAGAAATTCTGCTCAAGGACATACCACCCACAAGCATGGAAAGTGGACGCCCTCTCTTTCAGCTGGAGAACTCTTAACAGTGTATGCATTCCCACCTCTTCCATTAATGACCAAGGTCTTACTGACGATCGGGGCAGAGCAGCCAAGAGTGATTCTGATAGCTCCGGACTGGCCAAGACAGCACTGGTACCCATTGCTAAAGAGCATGTAACGGACAAAACCATGGCTTCTGCCACAGTGGCCGCTTCTCCTGACACAGCACAATTACAAAACTCTGCATTCCAACCTGAAAACATTACAACTAGCTGCCTGGAAAATATCTTGACTCATCACCAGGATAAGCTATCCAAGAGAGTGAAGGATATCATCATGGAAGCTTGCAGGCCTTCCACAAGAAAGGCATACTCGGCAAAATGGAAAAGATTTCACACCTCGAGCACCTCAAAGGGCCTAGATGCAACAGTTATGAACATGGCACATATCCTGGAATATTTGGCAGAAGTGCTCCACAATGGCCTTTCTTACTCTTCCATTAAAATTCATGCTTCAGCAATTTCAGCAGAGTACAATACTGATCCACCTGTCTTCTCTCATCCTCTGCTAAGACAGTTTCTAAGAGGAATTAAAAACGTCAATCCTCCAAGGAAACCACCACTGCCTACTTGGGACCTTAACTTCATGTTGGAAAAACTAACACTGCCTCCCTTTGAACCAGCAGCATCTGCAGAACTACAGTTCCTCTCTTGGAAGACTGCCTTCCTTCTGGCCAGAAACTCAGCAAGAGGAGTATCTGAGTTACAGGCCCTCATGGCAGTACAGCCATTTCTTATTTTTCATTAAGACAGAGTCTCATTGAGAACCAATCCTTCATTTATGCCAAAGGTGGTATCTAGGGTCTCATTAAACCAAGCTATTCACCTACCTACCTTCTTTCCAAATCCACAAAACAAAGGGGAAAAGCTTCTGCACACCCTGGACATACACAGACAGTTGCGCTACTACTAGGACAGAACTAAAAATTACAGAAAAACTGACCAGTTGTTTGTAACATATGCTGCTGGTGCACAAGGAAAAGCAATTTCAAAACAGACAATTTCAAAATGGATAGGGAATTGCATTCGTTTCTGTTACTCCTTTCATGGAAAAACTGTGCCAGCTAACATTAGACCTCATTCGACCAGAGCCACAGCCACCTCCACAGCCTTCTTAAGAGGGGTGGCTACCAAAGACATTTTAGAAGCTGCTACATGGAGCTCCATGCATACATTTTCCAAGCATTACAACTTACCTTTATATTCCAGATCGAGAGCAGGCTTTGCTACGGCAGTCCTGCAGGGCATTTTAGCTACACCATCCTTTACATAGATCCTCCACCCCCAGATTGGCTATGGTATTCTACCCATATGTGATGACTGCAGATGCATCCTTGAAGGACATAGTACAGTTTTGTACCTACCATAAATGTAGATGTCCGATAGGTATGCATCTGCAGTCAGGTTTACCCTCCCTCCTTCCCCTCTGTGGTATTTCTTGGGTACATTCCCCTCTCATAGCTAGCTGGGGATGTCCTTCATGGATGCATCTGCAGTCATAACAAGTGGGTTGTCCTGTCGTCAGGCAGCCCTTCAGTCGGCCGGATTCCAAAGTCCGGGTCCGGCTTCGGCTGATGTCGCACTCCACCCGACGTCATCTCTGTTGGTCTTCGGGTATAAAGGCATCAGCCGACGCCATTTTCCTCAGTCTTTCTTGCCGCGTGGCGCCCGAAGCAGAAGCTGTTCGCAAGTGCGGTCGGTCGGATCCAGAGATTACTTCTACCGAATACTACTTGAAGACTTCTAAAGCTAAGTACCCGTTGGGGACTCTTTCTTGCCTCAGCCGATGTCAGAAAAGTTAACAATTGTTTAAACTGTGGGAAACAAATACCTCATAAAGATTTCCACTCTTACTGTCTGCCTTGTTTAGGCCCAGCCCACGACGTAGCAGCCTGTTCGCCTGTGCTTCCTTCAACCGACGACGCTTAGGCGTCGGTCGGAGTTCGCAGAACAGTTTTTCGGTTCTGATTTTGCGTACATTATGCCGTCGGATCCTCCGACTACCCAATCTGGCAAAAACGCAAAGATAAAGACCGACACTCGCGGTCGCGGTTTCGGCGAAACCTTGGTCAAGCAAACCGCGAGTGTCTCGGTTTCGGCGAAACCGAGAAAACTGAACAAAGTACAGCTGAACCTATTCCTACAACTGAGGCCCCTGCTACAACTCTTGAAGCGACTACAGAAATTTTACCCACTACGGTGGTTGACTTATCAGACACCATCCCTTGGATGTTTCTACCCCAGCACGTGGTGCTGCTAGGCCTCCAGCAGCCATGTCCATTAAGGCCTTCGCCAGGGCTAAAGCTGCCAAGACTACTAAAACAGTGCCTGTTAAACCACCCCATCCAGGCCCTCTTCTAGTTCTCAAATGCTTACCTTGGCAGAAGATTTAATTTCTTTAATTAGAGGATCTCAATCTCACCCAGACAGGGCCTCTCAGCCCCAGAGAAGAGACCTAGGGCAGAGCCCCGAGCCAGTGTCCTCTGATGATTCTGCTGATGAATCAGACATAACTGAACAGCCAGAGGCTCCTTCTCCAATTTTGAAGATTCTGATGCTGAAGAATCCATCCCAGCTGCTTCCCCACCAGAAGAATTTTCCTTTGGGGAAACTTTGCATGCCATGCGAGAACAGTTCCAATGGCAGCAACAGGATTTTTCAGACTCCAGAAAAAGACTTAGGACCTTTTTGCACCTCCCTCAGCACAGGCCCTTGGCTATACCCCCTGTTCTCTCTGTGGTGGATGATGCTTTCAATGATGTTTGCTCCGCTCCAGATTCTTTACCCCCAGCCCCTGCCAAACCAGACAGATTTTACAGGGTGCCAGATACTCATCACCACCTTTACAAGGCTCCACTTGCAGACCCAGAAACTATATCCCAGGGCCCCAAGGCAGTAGCCGCGACCATAGCTAAAAACCCTATTCCTTCTGAAAGGGAAGCAAGGTCATTAGACAGATGGGGTAAAAAGGTCTACACTTCAGCTACAGCTTTAAAACTGTCAGTTTCACATGATACAATACCAAGAGTTTATGCTGGATCAGTTAACTAAAAAACTAACCACTGATGAATCTCTTGATAAGAAATATGTATTAGATATGGTAAATAACATACAACAGGTTAGCAACCATTCCTTAAAATGTGGCTATGATGCACTGGAGGCTTCATTTAGATCAGCCATGACAGGCACAGTGATAAGAAGGCATGCATGGCTAAAGGAACAAGCTTTACCGGATCATGTTAAAGCTAAGTTGCTAGATGCTCCTATGGACAAGACAAGTTTGTTTGGTACATCTGCCCAGCAGGTTATGAAGAAAATGGAAGAAAAGGCAAAATCTGTTCAAACTGTTAAAGATTTCTTGCAGGTTCAACCCCCAAGGTTTAGCAGGAACTGGCCTGCCAAAAATTGGTCCTTTCCTGACTCCACAAAATTTCAAAGGGGCAGGAATAGGCGTTCCAGAGGCAGAAACCAATCCAGAGGAGGTGCCTACAGAGGAAGGCAGTGGCAAGGTAACAACAGAGGCACAGACACGGCCACTGCCACTACATCAACACAACCACAGTGACTTAACCTAAACCCGCCTACCAGGGAACAAATAGCAGCTCCTCTAGGCGGAAAGTTAACCTTATTTTCAAAGAACTGGCACTACATAACAAAGGACAAGTGGATTTTACAAACCATAGATCAAGGTTACGGTTTCACTTCCACACTATTCCAGTCAAAGAGGAATGCCAAATCTACCTCCAAATCAAAAAACAGAGGCTCTACGCCAGATAATGGAGTTAGCAAACATGAGAGCTGTGGAAAGAGTGCCAGCAGCAGAGCAAGGAAAGGGGTTCTACTCCAGACTATTCCTAGTTCCAAGAAAGGAAAAAAGTTGGAGACCAATTCTCGACCTGTCCACCTTAAATACATACATCATTGTCCCAAAATTCAAAATGCTGACCCTACAGCAACTTCTTCCCATGCTGGGCAAGGAGTCTTGGCTGGTAACTCTAGATCTCAAGGAGGCATACCTGCACGTCCCCATTCGACCAATCTGCAGAAGATACCTCAGATTTCTTGCAGGATCAGAGCACTATCAATTCTCAGCATTGCCTTTTGGCTTATCTACTGCCCAGAGTATTCACAAAATGCCTGGCATCAGTAATCGCCCATTGCAGACTTCAGGAATTCAAATTTACCCATACCTGGACGACTGCCTGCTACAAGGGGACAACAAAAGCAAGCTGACAACAGATTTACAAAGGGTCATTTACTTGCTACAAGCACTGGGATACACAGTCAATTTACAAAAGTCAAGGCTAATACCATCCCAAACAAGGACTTTCTTGGGCGGAATTGGACACAGTAAAACAAATGGCATTCCTAACTACAGAAAAACAAAAGAACTCCCTCTATACTTCTTGGCACTAACAAAACTGAACAAGTTAACAACAAGAAAAGTACTGCAGGCCTTGGGCTTCATGGCATCATGCATAATCTTGGTTCCATTTGCCAGACTACATATGAGAAAACTACAGTGGTACCTAAAGAATTTATGGTCCCAACACAGACACAGTCTAGAAACAGAAATCCCACTAATTCCATGCTTAAAACAGGAGTTCCTATGGTGGGCTCAGGCATGCCAGTCAAACCCAGGCCTACCCTTTCGCAGATGTCAAGCAAGCCAGACCATCACAACAGACACTTCAGACCTAGGATGGGGGGCACACATGCTGGACAAATGCGTGCAAGGATTGTGGACACACGATCAACTTCAACTGCACATCAACCTAAAAGAAATGCTGGCAGTAAAACTGGCAATCCAAAAGTTCAAACCATTTCTCAAAGAGGGCCAGTTGATGATAAGGACAGACAACACCACAGTCATGTGGTACATCAACAAACAGGGAGGCACTCATTCATACCCCCTATGCAGAATGACCTTGGAGCTGTGGACCCTGGCACTCAGCTACAACATCCAGTTACAGGCAATATTTGTACCAGGGAAAGACAATACCCTAGCAGACATCTTAAGCAGAACCACTTGGATGCCCACGAATGGAAGCTTCATCGGACATCTTCAAGACCATCTCAAAGAAATGGGGAATGCCACAGATAGACCTATTCGCATCACCTCTCAATCACCAGCTCATAAAATTCTGCACAAGGACATTCCACCCATTAGCATGGAAAGTGGATTCGCTCTCTTTCAACTGGAAAGGCCTAACAGCATATGCAATCCGCCTCTTCCTTTGATACACAAGGTACTACTGAAAATCAAGGAAGAACGTCCAAGGATAATCCTGATAGCTCCAAACTGGCCAAGACAACACTGGTACCCACTACTGAGGAGCATGTCTCGGAACAATATGTGGACAATTCCCCTGATGCCTTTGATGTTAACGCAGAACAACTACAGCATCATACATCCAAACCTAAAAACCTTACAACTGACTGCATGGAACATCACATAACAGCAGCTATTCCAGAACTTTCCCAAAGAGTTAAAGACATTATTCTGGAAGCACGCAGACCTTCAACAAGAAGGAACTATGCTGGAAAATGGAAAAGGTTTGTCATCTGGAGTACGGAAAGAGGAAAAGATGTGTCAAACATGGATATGCCTAACATTCTGGAGTATCTGGCGAACTTCTTCATTCAGGCCTGTCCTACTCCTCCATCAAGATACATGCATCAGCTATTTCAGCAGAATACAGCTTTGATACACCTGTTTTTTCGCACCCTTTGCTCAGACAATTCCTCAGAGGAATCAAGAATGTAAAACCTCCAAGGAAACCACCATTACCAGCTTGGGATTTAAACTTTGTGCTAGAAAAGTTGACACTAGCACCCTTTGAACCAGCAGCAACAGCAGACCTACAACACCTGTCATGGAAAACTGCTTTCCTACTGGCAATTACTTCAGCAAGGAGGGTTTCAGAACTACAGGCCTTAATGGCAGTGCAACCCTTCCTAATCTTCCACCAAGATAGTGTCCATGAGGACTAATCCTACATTTATGCCTAAGGTGGTATCCAGAGTGTCTTTAAACCAGGCAATCCACCTACCTACCTTCTTTCCCAACCCACAAAACAGAGGGAAAGAATACTGCATACCTTGGATGTACATAGACAGCTACGCTACTACTTGGACAGAACAAAAATAGCAGAAAGACTGACCAACTTTTTGTAGCCTATGCAACAGGAAGGGAAGGAAAAGCTATTTCCAAACAGACAATCTCCAAATGGATAGGAAATTGCATACGATTCTGTTACTCCTTCCATGGAAAACCAATTCCACAGAACATAAGACCTCATTCTACAAGAGCAACAGCCACTACCACAGCCTTCTTACGAGAGTGGCAACCAAAGACATTATTGAGGCGGCTACTTGGACCTCCGTGCATACATTTGCCAAGCATTACAATTTGCCTCTATATTCCAGATCCCGAGCAGGGTTTGCCACTGCTGTACTGCAAGGGATCCTAAACACACCATAATCTACTTTTATCCTCCTCCCCTAGTTGGCTATGGTATTCTACCCACTTGTTATGACTGCAGATGCATCCATGAAGGACATAGTACAGTTTTGTACCTACCATAAATGTAGATGTCCGAACTGGATAGCATCTGCAGTCAGGGTTACCTCCACCATCCCCTCTGTGGTACTCCTAGGGTGTTTACCCTTCTAATAGCTAGCTGTTGGGGGGGAGTCTTTTATGGTGTATTTGTTTGTGTATATGTACATACATGCTTATTGTTGTGTTTACCTCTATTTGGAAACATTGGCATCTATCCAAATTTTAGCCTGCAAGAGGGCTACTGGCATCTGGGGCAAGAAACACTGAGGAAAATGGCGTCGGCTGATGCCTTTATACCCGAAGACCAACAGAGATGACGTCGGGTGGAGTGCGACATCAGCCGAAGCCGGACCCGGACTTTGGAATCCGGCCGACTGAAGGGCTGCCTGACGACAGGACAACCCACTTGTTATGACTGCAGATGCTATCCAGTTCGGACATCTGCATTTATGGTAGGTACAAAACTGTACTTTATCTATTATGGTGTATTTCTTTTTATATATGTATATATTTTTGTGCATGTTTGGAATTTATTGCATTTCTCCAAATTTAGCCTTCCTTAGAGGGCACCTGGCATCTGGGGCAAGAAAAACTGAGGAAGATGGCGTTGGCTGACGCTTTTATACCCCAGGCGCTGTGACGTCGGGGAAGGGGCGACTTCAGCCGACACCAGACCCAGACTTTGGAATCCGGCCGACCAAAGGGCTGCCTGAGGCAGGACAACCCATATGTGATGACTGCAGATGCATACCTATCGGACATCTACTTTTATGGTAGGTACAAAACTGTACTTTTCCCTTCCTTCAATCTCATCAAGTGGAGGAACCATGGATACTGGACCCGGAGCCAGATCTGTTGACACATTCGTCGGGAGTTACTCACACCTTCAAGTCCCTCAAACTGACAGCTTGGCTGCTCCGCTTCCCATCTTAGCCAGGTCGGAGTTACTATCTCCTGCAGTACAACAAATTATTGTATCTTCTCACAAACCATCTACAAGAAAATTGTACATCAGCAAATGGAACCGTTTTGCGCACTGGGCCCTCCAAACAAGGTATAGATCCATTCGGGGCCCCAGTACACAAGATACTAGATTTCCTTATCTCACTTTTTCAAGAAGGAGCATCAACATCCACTATAAGGGTTCAACTGGCCGCTATATCCAATTTTCATATTGGCCGTAAGGATGGTTCTCTTATGTCCCACAGGCTTTGTAAAGCCTTCATGAAAGGTACTTTTCATCTCCGTCCCCCTTTTCGTAATCCTATAGCACCTTGAAATCTTAATCTCATGCTGTCACAACTCATGTTGCCCCCTTTTGAACCAGCAACCACAACTCCGTTAAAATTGCTTTCGTGGAAAACACTTTTCCTAGTTGCCATCACTTCTGCCAGAAGAGTTTCAGAGTTACAGGCTCTATCTATCCGACCCCCGTACATGATTTTCATCCGGATAGAGTAACCTTGCGCACCAATCCATCCTTCCTTCCGAAGGTTTGTTCAATTCAGAACATCAATCAATCTATTGAACTGCCTACCTTCTTTAAAAATCATTCCAATAAGCTGGAATACACATTGTACAAGTTGGACGTTCACAGACCACTAAGATTTTACTTACATAGGACAAAAGAGTACAGAAAGTCAGATCAACTATTTGTGTCATATGCTGACCAAAGAAAAGGACAGGCAGTAACGAAGGTTACCTTATCCAAATGGCTCTCAGATTGCATAAATTTCGTATATGCTGAATCCAAACAGCAACTCCCTTTTAAACCCAGAGCTCATTCTACAAGGGCGATTGCTACCTCTTCAGCCCATACCGCTCGTTTGCCTTTAGATACCATTTGTGCAGTGGCAACTTGGGCAAAACCACATACCTTTATCACCCACTACAAGCTAGACAAGAGCTCCAGGGACAGGGCGACATTTGGTTCCACTGTACTCAGGAATGTTCTCCCTTGAGCCACCGGAAAAGGAGCTAGGGGCGCTTCCGTGTGTAAGAACAAGCGGCGAGATTGAACAATTTCACATTAAGAAGTTATGTCTTACCATAACGATCCATGTGAATTGTTCATCTATGCGCTTTGTTCTTACATTCCCCCCCTCCATCCCCCGTCCTACGGTCTGGGAGAACGGTTTTCAATTAGATTCCTTTTCAGCCTTTTCTAGGTATGGTTGGCATGCTATTAACATCAGTAATGGCATCTTTTATCCTCTACCTGGCAGTAGGGTTCCAGACAATTTGTAGTATTTGTTCATAAGTGTTTTAGACACATTTCTAAGAGGGATTCTTCTGGTATAGCAAACTAGATCTGAGGGTTAGCACCGGAGGATCATGGGATATTACTGTGTCTCGAGCTTTCTCGAAGATGTGAGCTAGTGATGCGGCCGACTCGGAGCCGAGGATCGGCTCCGAACCCGTGTGTAAGAACAAAGGCGAGATGAACAATTCACATGGATCGTTATGGTAAGACATAACTTCTTATTTTGGTGTATTTGCTTTTTTGTTGGAGGTATATCATTGTACCTTTATATTTAATTGCTCCCCATTAGGGCGGCACCTGACATCTGGGGCAAGAAAAACTGATGTAATGGCGTCAGCTGCATGTTTTATAACCCTGACGACCTGACGTCATGGAAGAAGGAACAGCAACCGATGCAGGACCCAAGACTTTGTTAATCAGGCCGACTGAGGGCTACCTGTAAGCAGATAACCCAAATGTAATGACTGCAACAGTGAGTACACTCGAACATCTACATTTATGGTAAGTATACACAACTGTACTTTCTTTGTGGTCAGCAGTGGTTTTCGCCTTGGAACTCTGCCATGAATGCCATTTTTGCACAGTCTCTTTTTTATGGTTGAGTTGTGAACACTGACTTTAACTTAGGCAAGTGAGGCCTGACGTTCTTAAGATGTTGTTCTGGGTTCTTTTTTGACCTCTTGGATGAGTCGGCGCTGCGCTCTTGGGGTAAGTTTTGTAGGCCGGCTACTCCTGGGAAGGTTCACCACTGTTCCATGTTTTTCCATTTGTGGATAATGGCTCTCACTGTGGTTTGCTGGAGTCCCAAAGCTTTAGAAATGGCTTTGTAACCTTTTCCAGACTGATAGATGTCAATTACTTTGTTTCTCGTCAGTTCGGGAATTTCTTTAGATCGAGGCATGATGTCTTCCTTTTTGGACTTTTTGGCCTACTTCACTTTGTCTGACAGGTTCTATTTAAGTGATCTCTTGATTCAACAGGTCTGGCAGTAATTAGGCCTGGGTGTGGCTAGTGAAATTGAACTCCGCTTTTCCAGAAATATGATTAACCACACTTACTTCATGATTTAACAAGGGGGGCAGTAACTTTTTCACATAGGGCCATACAGGTTTGGATAGTTTTTTCCCCTTAAATAAAATCATCACTTAAAAACTGCATTTTGTGTTTACTTGGGTTATCTTTGTCTAATATTTAAATTTGTTTGATATTCTGAAACATTTAAGTGTGACAAACCTACAAAAAAATAAGAAATCAAGAAATGGGCAAATACTTTTTCATTGCACTGTAGGCAGACAACAAGTCACACCGAGCCCTTGGGGCAAGTCCAAGTGCTGCTCTTGAAAAGGGCAGCAGAAGATGCCCCTCCTTTGAAATGAGGCCAGGAGTCCTTCATCACCTCTTTCTAGTTCTGAAGTGGATTAACTGTTTCAGTCCCTGTTAGACTTCTTAGACTTCAGTGAGCACTTCTTAAACATGATCCAGATGGTAACTGTCCATAGGGGTCTTGTCGCTGCTATAGTGTGAGGGGGTGTCAGTGGATGAAGCTCTCTAGAAAATGCTTTTAAAGTGTAACATTAAGTTTTGTACTTCAATTTTTTAAGGAATCACAATTTAATTTTTGAATTATGTAGCTTGACAGTATCAGCACCTTTGATAGGGAGACCTACCGCAGAGTGCCTGAATGGCGCAATTTGGCATAAAGGACTTTTTTTTGGTACATCATGTCTGGGGTTTGCATAGGAGCTTGTTTTAGTTCTCTCTCTCTGGATGAGCATCACTTCAGTACAGAGTGCTACCATTTGAACTTTATTCTGTTCAAGTAATGCTCATGAAGTTGTTGGCCTTCGTGGCCAAAGCCTTGCAAAAGAGTTTATATTCCCTTGTGTAAAAAGTTGGCTCTTGGTGATCTTTTATATGATTTTGTGGTGGTATCTTTAGAATGGGTGCTTTTGTGGTTTTATTCCATGGATGGGGTGAACATAAACTCAGAGAAGTCATTCATCCTCCTGTTTCATTGGATCACCTGTGTCAGTACAGAAAAGGACACACTCCTGTGGTTAATTCTGTCTCTACAGATGACCCAGGAAGTTACAAATGTTGCATGCTGTTTGAAGTTATAACAAGCACAAACCCTGCTTTACTTTTCAGCTTGATGACTAAGTCTTCACAATGCTATTTGGATGCACGTGAATGTAGATGTTGCATCAGACTGTGAGATGTTAGTGATTGCGAGCAACCATGCTGTTACAGATTTTTCTTTGTGCTGGGCACATCTTGCCAGAACCTAGAGTGATGGACAGTTTCCAGTAGTCTCCAACTGAACCTCTTGCAGTTAAGCCTGTTCCAATATTTGAAAACTGGTATTGTACTAGTGGGTAGAGACTTCACCTCCGCTGTGGTATTGTCTTGGGACTTTTTCCCCAGTGCAGAGAATGCATCACATCAACCAATGTGAGCTATGAATAGTACTACTAGTCCTAAAGGCCTTGGAGTTGAGAGCTGTTTCTGAGGCCCCTAGTTATTTAATGTGATGGCTAATCGATTGCAAGCTGCAAAGCAGAAGACCACTTAATCAAACCCCTCATACAGAGAGGTGTTGGCTGTCTGTCAGTGGGACATAGATCAGCGCATCACTTTTTCAGCAGTACATATCACAGTGTTGTACCTCCTAACAGCCATCCCTCCATCCTTCTCTTGGAGTGCAGATTCAAGAGCTATGTCTGGATCAGATCTTTTGGAAGTGAAGCATTCTGGAGATCAACCTGTTCACTGCTTGGGAAAAGGCTGTGTGCTTGCACTTCCTCCTCTACTTGCAAAGTCTTGAAACTTCAACAGGCCCTAATGCTTTTGAACTATATGGGGTGGTAGCCCCAAAAACTTTTTTTTTTTTTGCTTAGGGGAGCATCACCTTTTGGGTAATTGCCAAATCTTTGTGGTTTCAGAGAGACCATACTGCAAGTGTGGATAATGTAGAGTAAAACTGGAGGCATGTCAATGTAGCTGAGCATTTTTGGCACCTTCAGATGAGTCTCTTCCCTCAAGTAAGTAACTTAAAGAGCACCACCACAAAGTTGTCATAGGTGAGAGGACCTCAACTAGGATGGTAGAAAGAGGAAAATTGCTCTTTCACTCCATAGGCTTGAGGATGCCTGAATCATTGAGTTGGTTTTCTAGTCCCTGTTGATGGTGTGTCTTTCTTCTGCCTGCCTACATGACCCCTGTAAAGATGGACATGCAAGCAACAACTAGAGTATCCTGGGATAGGAGCCATGGAGTTGGTACTTCTAAAACTGTGTTCATATGAATGGCAGCCCTTCTTCTAGAGTCAGTGATGCAGTGAGGCATTCAGGGAAAAAAAGCACAAGCTCACCCCAAGCCCTAGAGCCACCAGAATGTTGGTCAGGTCTGAGGTTGCTTCGCAGACATCATTTTTTGACACCCGCGCCATGGATCTTGATGGAGGCTCCCTGTATTTCTCAACAACAACGCTGCAGTCAGATGACTGTATCCTTCAGTCAGACCTCCTTAAAATGGACACCTAAACTGAAGCAAACCACTTTTTTCTTTGCCACTGCCTCCGTCCAGCTGTTGTCAGGTCCACTTCACTTGACCTAAAACTCATTTGACTGACTCCCATTTCACCGACATTTAAGACATAGACTTGTTGTGGGTTTTCCTTCACCGGTGACTTGCTTGTAATAAAAAGAATTACTGTAACGTATAGTGCAGACTGTTAGATTTCCAGTAGTCATGTCGAAAGTATTGTAGTGTTTCTAAATGTGGGTTTTTCTATTTACATTTTTATGGGAAGTATCTAAAGTAATTTGGCGAATGTTTTGTACGTTCGCAGTTGTAGTGGCAGCATGTAGAGTACTGTAAGTTAAGTTAAAGGTATATGCCCTTTCCCCCACTGTAGTGGGATCCTGGAAGTTAGTATATATAGTGGAGGGGTTGTGGGGGTCGTAGCCCCTCACCTGGTTGGTTGTACATTGTCCCGTTTCTGTTAA